>NC_136802.1:10831068-10921068 GCF_951216825.1 Electrona antarctica
CAGTTCCGTGTTGTCCAAGTATAAGTGCTGCTGACCAACACAGGAATATATGACCATCTGAAAATATGTTGTTCCAGGAACCCCTCAGAAGCAAAGATTTGAGTTAAAAACGTTTTCTCGATTTTTCAAAAATTGCAGACCTACAAGCTCGTAGCGCGCCACTCGGTGGCGCGCTATGAGCTTGTAGATCTGCTATTTTTCAATAGCTAAAGCATAACATAATGTTTAAAAACACCAAAAGGGGTTCCCGCCCAGAATGGTCCCCGTCGTCCCTCCCCCCCCACCCCCCCCCAGTTCCCTGTTGTCCAAGTATAAGTGCTGCTGACCAACACAGGAATATATGAGCAGGTTGATTGCTGTTTTGGCATGCATCTTTCTTTATACGCACAGCCGTGTGCAATTTGCACGCAAGAGAAGAGAACTATAGGCCAGAAAGAAATGTATCTGACCGCATGGCGATTAACGGAATGACACAGAACCAGTCAATGCCATTGTTTCGTTAATTAAATGGGTGATGGGTGATTATCTCAATATTCACCCAATCATGGCAGTTGCCAAAAAAAAAGAAGCTTGTGAACCCTGCCCCTTAACCAATTTTGGCCTGACTTCAAAATTTAAAAAGAATATTCTAAATCCTCCAGTTTTCTGAAATAAAATATTTTCACGATTTTTCAAAAATAGCAGATCTACAAGCTCATAGCGCACACACTCGGTGGCGCGCTATGAGCTTGTAGATCTGCTATTTTTCAATAGCTAAATTACAACAATGTTTAAAACACCAAAAGGGGGTTCCCGCCCAAAATCGGTTAATAATTGTGAAGCCCTACATTGTGTGAAAGAACACGGGAACCTGTCTTACGTTGACGTTCCCTAAAGTGTGCCCTGATGTCATTACGGAGTGAAATCTGTGGGTGTGGAAAGGCTACAACCCTTTACTTTCTGTTCTTTAAGCCTCTCTACTCTTGGTGACATTGTGTTTGATTGCTGTGGGCAATAGCAATCTGAAGTACCAAACAATATAAATCAGCTTGATGGAACAGGCGGGCTGATCCTTGCTCCACAAAATGCATCATCATGGGATTTGAAGGAACACAAAAAGAGAGAATTTCTCTGAATTTCTCTCGTCTATGGGGTTGTTTCTCTCTGTCTATGGGGTTGTTTCCCTCTGTCTATGGGGTTGTTTTCTCTCTGTCTATGGGGTTGTTCCTCTCTGTCTATGGGGTTGTTCCTCTCCGTCTATGGGGTTGTTTCCCTCTGTCTATGGGGTTGTTTCTCTCTGTCTATGGGGTTGTTTCCCTCTGTCTATGGGGTTGTTTCTCTCTGTCTATGGGGTTGTTTCTCTCTGTCTATGGGGTTGTTCCTCTCTGTCTATGGGGTTGTTTCTCTCTGTCTATGGGGTTGTTTCTCTCTGTCTATGGGGTTGTTTCCCTCTGTCTATGGGGTTGTTTCTCTCTGTCTATGGGGTTGTTTCCCTCTGTCTATGGGGTTGTTTCCCTCTGTCTATGGGGTTGTTTCCCTCTGTCTATGGGGTTGTTTCCCTCTGTCTATGGGGTTGTTTCCCTCTCTGTCTATGGGGTTGTTTCCCTCTGTCTATGGGGTTGTTTCTCTCTGTCTATGGGGTTGTTTCCCTCTGTCCTATGGGGTTGTTTCCCTCTGTCTATGGGGTTGTTTCTCTCTGTCTATGGGGTTGTTTCCCTCTGTCTATGGGGTTGTTTCCCTCTGTCTATGGGGGTGTTTCCCTCTGTCTATGGGGTTGTTTCCCTCTCTGTCTATGGGGTTGTTTCTCTCTGTCTATGGGGTTGTTTCTCTCTGTCTATGGGGGTGTTTCCCTCTGTCTATGGGGTTGTTTCTCTCTGTCTATGGGTTGTTTCTCTCTGTCTATGGGGTTGTTTCTCTCTGTCTATGGGGTTGTTTCTCTCTGTCTATGGGGGTGTTTCCCTCTGTCTATGGGGTTGTTTCCCTCTCTGTCTATGGGGTTGTTTCTCTCTGTCTATGGGGTTGTTTCTCTCTGTCTATGGGGTTGTTTCTCTCTGTCTATGGGGTTGTTTCCCTCTGTCTATGGGGTTGTTTCTCTCTGTCTATGGGGTTGTTTCTCTCTGTCTATGGGGTTGTTTCTCTCTGTCTATGGGGTTGTTTCTCTCTGTCTATGGGGTTGTTTCTCTCTGTCTATGGGGTTGTTTCTCTCTGTCTATGGGGTTGTTTCTCTCTGTCTATGGGGTTGTGTTATAACTGTGTGACAATCAAAGTGTGATTGTGTCCCCTGTTGTACTCTGACACCTCGCGAATGTAAGCTTCACTCGACTAGACAACCACTGCCAGCTATACGGCCCCAGAGAGACACACACACACACACACACACACACACACACACACACACACACACGGAGGGTTGTTGTGTCTTATCAGGGGGCCAATAGGGCTCCACCTGCCTGCAATTCACTGCTAATTGCGCATCAGGCTGTTGGCGCCATGCCAACGCAGCAGCAGTAGGGTGCCAGGGCACAATCTGAACACCATCTCTCTCTCTCTCTCTCTCTCTCTCTCTCTCTCTCTCTCTCTCTCCTCTCTCTCTCTCTCCTCTCTCCTCTCCCTCTCTGCCCCACCCCCCTCTGATTTTTGTTTTTGTTCTTATCCGTTATCTATGCTCGTTGTTTTTGCCTATCGATCTCTGCTCGGTCCCATCATCCATCCACCCATCCATCTTTTTTTCAGGCATGCCCAAATATGGAATCTATACAGATGTCAGAACAACAGGCCAGCTCCATATATGGAGATATAGGGCTGATCAGGTCCAGAGCCCGGGCAGAGGCTTTTGTGCTGGTTCTGGACAACCGGCTATCCGACGGACTCGACACCGGGCACTGCACTCCCTGTGGTGGTGTGGAACGCGTGTGTTCCTACAAGCTCATAGCGCGCCACTCTGCTATTTTTGAAAAATTGAAGAACAACTGACATAGAAACAGCTTTTTCAGAAAACTGTCAGGATGTAGAAGACATTTTTTAGAATCTGATCTCAGGTCAAAATGGGTTAAAGGAAGACAATGGCTGTGGAACCAGACTGAAACATTGCCCAACTATGGAGTTTTAAGAGCCATTATTATTTCATCAAACTCTCTAGACCTATAGGACTGCACCGTGCCCGGGGCAACCCATTCACTGCCCCACCGTTCACAGTATGACTGATGTCATCATTAGACCTTTTTTTACTCAAGGAAATGCATTTCCAAGGTCCTGTTTGAACCCCTGGTTGTTCTCCAAGCCTTTGGGCTCGGCAGATGCCGTGTGTTTGTACACCAAAGGGTACACGTATTGATGTGTGCATGCCAGCGTGTGGTGCACTCCCAGCTGCTTGCTCCGTGCACCCCAGCCCTCTGAGGTCTGGCCAAGTGGATAAGAGATATAAGGCTGATTGCTTCCTCTTATGGTCTTGGCTTTGTCTGGCTCACGAGGCCAGCGCCCTCTCTGCACCTGATTTCAAAGATGCTAATCTGCAATCGAAAAGCCCCAAACTTAGCGGATTCCTTTTCTCTTTAGATGCTAAGATATTAGCAGCTTTATATGCCACGGTATGCAGACGTTTTAGCCTTGAGTAGCCAGCCCTCATCTGCCTTTGCCATGCATATTGCCCCCAATGCAAGCAGCTTAAGTGGGGCACTTCTCAATTGTAGGAGGACCGAAATGGTGACAAGCCTACCAGGTTCATCTGGAACCAGGCTATAACCAACCAGGGCCCAGTATTCACTGAGAGGGACGAGACTGATATCCACACAGTGATATTAGTATCGCTACGTGAGGCTAAACATGTATCACATAATAGTGGGGATGTGTTTTATCTGTGCGCTGGAATCGGGGGTAATGTAGTATGTATGTAGCAGAGAAGATGATGTATAAGGAACGGAATAAAAGACACAGGCTATTACAGCTAGAAGTAACAGTAGCCTTGATTAAGAATGAAGAGGGGCCACTTAACCGTCAAATAGTGACAAGTGGCTCGTGGTAATTAATAGGGAGGCCCTGACAGTGGAGCAGGGGAGAGGGCAGCTGAGGCCTGCCTGGGGGGGTATGGGAGGTTGAGAGGGGTGGTGACGACAACAGAATCAACTCCCCACGGGCCGTGGGCTTGCACTCTGTATACTTTATAAAAGCATAGATACATAGTTCAACATGTGCCCCATGGGGGCTTGCTCTGGTGTCAGGAACGCAGAGAGAGAGAGAGATACAGAGAGACATGAAACAGGGAGATAGAGGGTGTTGGGTTTGATCATGCAGCCATGGCTTCGCCAATTGAATTATTTAAACGAACATGCTGTGACGGGCGTGGGAACAGTGCGTGCGTGCGTGCGTGCGTGCGTGCGAGCGTGCGTGCGAGAGAATGCTTTCAAAATGTACAGTAGAATTGAAAAATATGCACCTGTCAAACAGCCACTAATAACACATGCCAATTTCACATAAGATGCTTTTCTACTTAGCCCGGTCCATGCGTGGCCAACAGCGTGTGACGGTAACTAAAAACACATCGTGACCCTGTCTAATAAGCACAGTGATTTGTTTGTGTTCTAAGCATCACAGAGCATCCTGCTCCAGATCCATTCCCCCGCGCTTTGATTAACCCATTTTGGGCGGGAACCCCTTTTGGTGTTAGCATTATGTTATGCTTTAGCTATTGAAAAATAGCAGATCTACAAGCTCGTAGCGTGCCACCGAGTGGCGCGCTACGAGCTTGTAGATATGCTATTTTTGGAAAATCGTGGAAATGTGGTGCAAATCTTTGAATAAATATTCTTTCAGAACGTTTTTAACTCAAATCTTTGCTCCTGGGGGGAGGTCCCTGGAACAACATATTTTCAGATGGGGGTCGGCGGCCAATTACATATCATTTTGGGGGTCCATGGCATGAGAACAGTTTGAGAACCACTGACATAGAAACATAGGGTTTTTCAGAAAACTGTCAGGATTTAGAAGGCATTTGTAGAATCAGGTCAAAATGGGTTAAATTCCAGGCCAAAGTCATTTTGCGTGCCATTAATCCTACCCGCTCCCATTTTTTTTTTCCTTATTGCCATTTCATTTGTACTTCCAATCCTCCTAGATTAGCGACCTCCTTACACACACGCGCACGCACGCACACACACACGCACGCACACAAACGCACACAAACGCACACAAACGTCCATGTTCTCATTTCCATAACCATTCATCCTGTCACGTCACACACGCTGGCCTATATATCTCGCTAGCAACAAAAGGGCCGTTCCTGTCGTCCATTCCAGATTATTAGTCGAGGAGGCTAACGACTTTATCGGCCCCTGTCACCCGGCGATGCCTAGTATGTTCGCCCTCCAGCGCGTACAGCCGGGGCCTCGGACGCAAGGCCCAGTCAAATATAGAGCGCATGGCCGGGGTCTTTAATTAAATGTGTCTCCTTGGCATTTGATAAGCCTGGCAGTACATTTATGGCTGCCGGACATATTTACTGCGGGCTGGGGGGGGGGGGGGGGGGGGGGGGGAGGGAGGGGGGAAGGGGGGGAGGGTAGGGGGGTGTAACTGGGCTGTCTCCACCTATTACGCTCTGCTCTTGGAAACATGAAATTACATAGTAGGCTATACAATTACACACACACACACACACACACACACACACACACATGCACTTATCCCATCCATTTGCACCTATACTGCATGGTGCATAGCATGTCAAGCTTACTTTAGTAACTATACAGTTCTTTATTACATGGCATGGTTGAATGCTTGATTCTGATTGGTCAATCGCTTAATTCAGCGGTGAATTATGTGTCGATAATAATAATGGCCGCTCCGCTGTATAACAGACCGCTGCCTAATCAAACCCTCTGAGCACCAGCTGCGCGGCTGCGCCCCGCTTGATTTACTGCTGTTTCCAACATGACAGCCATGTAAACACACACACACTAGTGACACACAATGTCATTTACAGCTAAACATTGCTCTTAAAAATGTTCTATTTGATCAACTCACTTCCTTGTTTTCCGACAGTGCTGCAGCTGCAGACGCAGCCAGCGCGAACTTATGGAATACTTTTTTTGTTGTGTTTTGGGTCAATGTATTAATTTATGTTAGTTAGCCATGTAATAAGCGGGATAATATCTGGCTAGGTGGTCATTGTCGAGAGATAATTCACCGACAGGGAGTTTAACCACCGAGGCGAAGCCAGATGTTAGCCAGATGAAAGATTTGCACTATATTTTCACGATTTTTCAAAAAATAGCAGATCTACAAGCTTGTAGCTTACTTAACCCATTGAGACCTGGAACGCATCCATGTCACGTTAGCGTTTAACCACATTAACCATTAACCCATTTTGGGCGGGAACCCCTTTTGGTGTTTTAAACATTGTTATAATTTAGCTATTGAAAAATAGCAGATCTACAAGCTCATAGCGCGCCACCGAGTGGCGCGCTATGAACTTGTAGGTCTGCTATTTTTGAAAAATCGTTAAAATGTGCCTCAAATCTTTCCGAAAATTGTCATGATTTAGAAAACTTTTTTTTTTAAATTTCGACGTCAGGCCTGAATGGGTTAACTTCTTCTCTGCTAGGGACGGCATTGGACGAGCATGTCACATATTTGCTACAGTGGTTCCCAAACCTTTTCATGTCAAGGACCCCCAAATTGACACTAATTAGCCCACTGACTCCCATTTGAAAAGATATGCCAGGGACCCCCATAAGAGAAGGTTTTTACGGCTCTAGCAGTTATTCTCAACTCGTTTAATTTCAAGGACCCCCCAGTATGACATGCATTACGGCCGGGCTCCACCGGGCGCGTCAGCGTCGCGTCTCCGTCACCGTCAGGGAATGTTCCCTTTTTAATCAATGAAGGGTGGCTCCACTGCCCGCGTTGACGGAGACGCGACGCGTGCATTAAAATTGAACCGGTGCGTTTTTTGACGCACGCGACGGAGACGCAACGCGTCCGGTGGAGCCCTGGCGTTAGGCTACGGACCCCCCATTTTATGGCATTTCTATCTCTGAGACCCTGATCTATATTGTAAAAGCAAATTTAACTGAGTGTACAAATGTGTACGTTTTTACACTCTCTGAGTTACAGACCCATAAGGGTCCATTTTGTTCCTATAACTATCTTTTAGCTGTGGACTCCCCCTGGAACTCCCTCAAGGACCCCTGGGGGGTCCCCGGACCCCACTATTGGGGAACCACTGCTTCAGTATGTATACACCACGGTGGGTTCGAAGGAAGTGAGAAGTTCCACGCAGTGTTCAACAATGAAATGACTGTATATCTGTTACCTGGCAATTACATCAGCAGAAAAATACTGTTATTTCAGGCAAGGAGATAATACAGTGACATCTCTGGCAACTCCCGTGACACACTGGATCCCATTATTGTCATTCCTGAATGGATTTTCTTTGTCCGCGTCTCATGGAAACGAGGCCTTCGCCGCATGCATTGTAAATTACTAATCTCTCCTGGCACACCTCGTCTTCTACGCCTCCTCCTGTAACCTTCTCCTCCTCCCGCGTCATTGAGAACTTCTCTCTCTCTCTCCCCCTTCGTCTCCCTCCCCTCCCCTCCCTCCCTCCCCTCCCCTCCCCTCCCCTCCCTCCCTCCCTAAATGAGGGAGGCACTCGTACAACCCCCCCCTCGCTTATCCCATTTAGGCCTGAGGACGATTCTACAAATGTCGTCGAAATCCAGTTTTCTGGAAAACCCCATGTTTCCGTGTCAGTTCTCAAAACATTTTCATGTCAAGGACCCCCAAAAATATATGAAATTGGCTGCAGGAACCCCCATCTGAAAATATGTTGTTCCAGGGACCTCCCAGATGCAAAGATTTGAGTTAAAAACGTTGGCTCTGAAATAATATATATTCAAAGCTTTGCACAACATTTTCACGATTTTTCAAAAATAGCAGATCTACAAGCTCGTAGCGCGGCACTCGGTGCCGCGCTATGAGCTTGTAGATCTGCTATTTTTCAATAGCTAAAGTATAACATAATGCTTTAAAACACCAAAAGGGGTTCCTGCCCAAAATGGGTTATATATGGGACCCGTTTGAAATAAAAAGAACGGCAGCAAACGCCAACAGCGGGTAGAAGAGCGAACTCGTGACCGCGTGCATCTCTGGGGGTTTTGGCTGTCATTTATATAGCTGTGCCATAAAAGGCATCTGAGCGCTGACAAAATGTGGCTGGTGTCCTCTAGTCTACAGCATCGCACCTCTCTGTCTCTTCTTTCCTTTTATTTTCTTCTTTCACTTATCGGCGTCGTTAAAGGGACGCTTCGCCCTTTTTGCCAAAACAGTTATGTTAATGACGTTTAGAAGATTTAGAACACTTTCCTGGGGGTCTTCATTATGTGTAATATGTGGTTTTAGATATTTTGGATTTTAGCAGTGAGCCCAGTTTCTCCGATGGGACACCGGGCTCACTTCCTTCCTGGACTACAATTCCCATAATGCTTTGTTTTTTTCTGTTTTGTTTTTTTTTGGTGGGGGGGTGTTTCCTGGTTTCACGGACGAAAATAACAGTGCAACTAGAAAGCCCTCCTGCTAACCTCCACTCCCCTCCGTCTGAATTATTGAGCATGCACAGTTCTAGTTGTTGTTGGTGTGCGTGCGTGCGTGCGTGCATGCGTATGTGCGTGTGAATAAGTAATGGCCCTTCATGTGGAAGACATGAATGGCGGAGGTTTTAGCACATGACAGCGGTAGATGGTTGTACGGGTGGAGTTAGAACTTTATCCACCATCCGATTTGAACCCTCCATCCGTTTCCTTTCACCTCACATGCCGACCCAGCGGCTACATGTCAAGCGGTTCACTTTCCTGCCTCGCTGTCCAGGAGCTCATAAAACAGCTCTCATCCCTCTTTTCTCTCTCTACACGTGTTTATTTTATTTCATTAACCCATTTTGACCTGAGATCAGATTCTAAAAATGTCTTCTACATCCTGACAGTTTTCTGAAAAAGCTATGTTTCTATGTCAGTCGTTCTTCGATTTTTCAAAAATAGCAGACCTACAAGCTTGTAGATCTGCTATTTTTCAATAGCTAAAGCATAACATAATGCTAACACCCGCCCAAAATGGGTTAAAAAAATAAATCCCTCTTTCCTTCGCATCTCAAAGACGACAGGCGGGAAATCAATTGCTGATCTAGCCCCTTTTTCTTCTTTTTTGATTTCATTTGAAACATTGATGTGCCTTGAAGCGCCTTGAAGCTTGACAGCTGCGGTGGATTTCATGTGCGCGAGGCCTTGTTCTGCAAACAATAAAACACGTTTATACGGACGTAAAGCCCTGTGTTCTGGGCGCCGGACGGCCCTCAACAGCAGGCCTGCATGCAGGATTCCTACGTACGTACGTCTGGTGCTCTGGTGTACGCAAAGTCGAAATATCCAGCACTGCGTAAAAAAGCATGGAATACGGATGTGTATATTACAGGAAACTCCCGTTAAACTTTCCAACAAACTCCGGTAAACTCCCGAATTGTACCATCACACCTGTATATTACCGTATATTAACTGTATATCAGTGTTGTTTTTGGCGGCACATTTTGATTTTTGTTTTAGTCATAGTCTCTTGAATAGCTTTCCTTTAGTTTTAGTCACATTTTAGTCACCTGGAATGTCTTAGTGTTTAGTCCAGTTTTAGTCGACTAGATATCATGAGATTTTAGTTGACTAAATCTACAGTTGATTCAGTCGAACAAAATGTATTTTGGCGGGCCATGATGCCGTCGTAATGACTGATTTCACACTTGTACTGCCAGGCTTTCTACAAGCTCACAACGCGTCGTGCTGCGACGCGTTGTGAGCTTGTAGATCGGCTATTTTCAGCATGCAACCAAGTATAAAATGACTTATACTGGATCTCTTCTCCACTAGTCCCTTCCTAACATTTTAGTCTAGTTTTTATTTGTTGACGAAATGTGAGTATATTTAGTTTTAGTCAGCATGGATTAGTTTTCATTTCGTTTCCATTTAGTTTTCATCAGTGGAAAAAGGTAGTCGACAAACATTTTTTAGTCATAGTTTTAGTCGACGAAAACAACGTATATGCCCGCTAAACTTGAGGTTTACGGGCAAAATACAGTGCCCACAATTGCCCGTTAACTCCTCTTTTCATGCAGTGCAGGACAGTAGTGCTCCCATACTTTTCATGCAGTGCAGGACAGTATAGTGCTCCCATACTTCTACCGCCAAATCAATGATTTAATGCTTCTTGTACATATTTATAGGTACAGCGTTGCACGCTATCCATGATCCGTATAAAGCGCACATGCTGCAGGCTCCACAAAGGACCGCATGCACTGCAGCGCATCTGGCACCGTGCATAGGAAAAGGCTGCCTGAGGCGGACTCATCCCTCAGCCGAGTGGAGACGTGTACCATATGCGTACATACATTCACCACAATAAAATCACTGTATTATATATGTTGCTATTTGTTATGAGTGATTATCACAGCATAGTACCGTGCATACAAAGGGACACGGAGAGATAGCGAGACTATAAGGAGAGTATATGCATGGAAGTATGAATGAACGTCGGGAACAACCCCATCTCACCCAAACACTGTGAAATAGCATGGAATTGCAATTCCGTGCAGAAGTAAGTAAGTAGCCTTGCCGATACCATGAGGCCCATAGGGCAGGAGCCTATCTCCTGTTTCTGTAGCATGAGGCAGCTTGATGTACAAGTACACCCCCTGGACATGATGCTAGTATGTCGCAGGGACTTACCCCCAATCCAACCCTTGATGCTGAGTGTCAAGCAGGGAGGCACTGGGTCCCATTTTTAGAGTCTTTGGTATGACACGGCCAGGGATTGAACCCCGACCTCCCAGTCTCAGGGCAGACACTCTAACCACAAGGCCACTGAGCTGGTTCCGTGCATACACACCTAGAATACCCAAAAATCTGTACATGTTACACGACTACCGTTTTGACCGCGACGGAGGCGTGGCTTTCACTAGTATGGAGGTGCTATTTCACCGTGTCTGGGTCGGGCTGGGTGAGTTCAGGTTGGACATTATTTACTATTCTGTACTTATCGGGTTACAACTCGGACGGGGCTGAGTCGGCTCTACCGAACTTCGCAACGCTCGACACGGCAACTCACGGCCCTTTAGGGCCGCTCGGTGGTCTCTCTCCCATGGCTCAAGTTGGGTAGACACGGAGTCTACTCATTGTCTATGGGGAGGATCTCAGTGTCAGATGTACAGCGTTTTCTAGGCGTGTATGTACACGGAATTGCAATTCCGTGTTTGGGTGAGACCGGGCAGACGGGAAAGCAAATACGGGCCTACTTTTCTTCTAGCCTCAGCTGATGGACAGTGAGCAGTCGATGGCTTGATGGACAGCGAGAGGTGGGGTGGGTGGGGGTACTTGGATGGCCGTCTTTCTCCCATCGATAACCCGGTGACTGTTCCAAGCCCTCTCACCTCACACTCTGACCGGCGCTCGATGTCTCCCCGTCGGCGCCGTGTCTTAACATCATGGCTACGCTCTCTGCCACTCAATAGTGATGCCCACATACTCGGCGGAGGTTAACGTGCTCTATTGAGCTGTTTCCGACGTGCTAACAGCTGTCAAAATGAAAGTGGGTTGGGGTGGGGTGGGGTGCAGGTTAGGGGTGTGTGTGCTGCATGCATGGGGGTGGGTGGGTGCAGCGAGGGAGGTGGAAGAGTGGAGGGACAGCGGGTGGGTAACAGGCAGGGAAATGTCAAGGACATTCCCCCAAGGCCTCTCTTTTCTCCCCACCCTCCCCATGTCATTCTCTCTCTCTATTCGTTACTTTTTGTCCTTCTTTTAGTGCTTGGTCGCCCCAAGGCCTGTCCTCTCCAGAGCCCTATACTGTATATCTTCAAGAAGTGTCAGTGCGAGTTTTCAAGATCAAGAGCATGCAGAGTCTCGTGTTGTTTTGTAACGTCTAACTCATCACGTGCAACACCACAGGGGATCACCCCCACAGTTCAGCACATTGACATAGTGTTGTCTCTGCAAGAGAACAATCTCTTTATTGCAGATTGAACGATTTACTACAGGGTTGCCATGGCTTGTCAATATTATACCAAAAACCAGTGGTTTTCATTTGTACACTCTCAGAGTTAAATTAACATTGATTTCACAATATAAATTGGGGTCTCAGAGATAGAAATGCCATTACATGGGGGGTCCGTAGCCTATTGCATATCAAACTGGGTGTTGTTGAAATTAAACTTGTTGAGAATAATTTCAGGGGGGGTCCCTGGCATTCAAATGGGAGTCTGTGGGGCTAATAAGTGTCAATTTGGGGGTCCTTGACATGAAAAAGTTTGAGAACCACTGACCTAAACACACAGATGTGTGTAATCCTGTTTATAGGAGGAGGTGTGCTGTCGTATAGGGACCCCCGACACAGGCTGGCAAATAACAACAGCGCCTTAAGCCATTTAGACCCGAGTTAAAAACATTCACTTTGAAAGAATATATATTCAAAGATTTGCGCCACATTTTTACGATTTAAAAAAAAATAACAGACCTACAAGCTCATAGCGCGCCACTCGGTGGCGTGCTATGAGCTTGTAGATCTGCTATTTTTCAATAGCTAAAGCATAACATAATGCTAACACCAAAAGGGGTTCCCGCCCAAAATGGGTTAAGCTCAGTGTGCTTTCATGGCTCACTTTGAGGCTTTGATATGGAAATGGAGCGGCAATGCAACGACGCACGCAACATACAAAGGAACCCACGGTAAAGTGACCGTAACGCATCAGCGTATACGAACGAGCTCACGCTGCATGGATATAGGAAAGCACCACGTATACATGCACGCACATGCATGACGTTTTGTACAGCAGTCACGCCTGTCATGGCACGTGTACCGAAACACTCGTGTTCACACACACACATCACTGAAAGGCATGCGTATCTACTGTGTGTGTGCGAGACGCGTACGCATTGTGTTATCGCTTAAAAAAAATTAATAATAATGCAACATGCAAACTCCACACAGAAAGGCCCTTTCGCCAACCCCGCCTCGGGTATGGGCACTGATGACGCGGAGGAGAGAACACGCCCCCCAGCGCCCACAGCGGGAATCGAACCCAGGACCTTCTAGCTGTGAGGCGACAGGACTACCGACTGTGCCACCGTGGCCCCCGTTATCGCTTTTTAGCATACATGTGCGGCGTGCGCCTGTCGATGATGTGCGCGTGTCGTATACAGGGACAAACAACAATGAGGGACGACACGTTTTCCAAACCAAGGCAGATGCTCATCCCTCTGATGCCGCGCGTCTTTCATGTTTTATCAATGTCAGTTTATTGCTTAGCATATCCAATGGGAGCGCAACAACGCAACAAAGGACCCTTTGAACACGGAACATAATATCCTCTCTGAATCACACCACGACGACCAATATATTCACTCCAGTCCCTCTCTATGGATGGAGATGGGCTTTTTCCCTGAGAGAGAGAGAGAGAGAGAGAGAGAGAGAGACTGTGTGAGTGTGTGAGTGAGAGTGAGCGCGCGCGCGTAATATATGATATCTACATTACTCTTTTTATCCTAACCTCATGAGACCCCTGGACAACACCTACAGTAGCACCTGGTCCTTCCAGATGTGACTGTGTTTTGCAGGAGTCAGAGTGCATTCACACTTGTGTGGCCGGTTAAAACTCACCCGTGGCTCCCCTGTGAGGTTACAAGAAGCATAGGGTGTCGGACTAATGCGAAAACACTGCCGCATTTGGCTGCTATCGGCAGTTGGCGGCGGCACCACCGCGGCTAATGCCATGCACTGCCGGAAAATGCACTCGCTCTCTCTCTCTCTGCGTTTGGCTTCCTTCCTCGTCTGTCTGTCCTGGCCGTGGGCGCCAGTGACAGTGCATGGCGGTTTTGTGCCGAGCGTAGTAAGGCCCCATTTAGACTGCAGTCACATCCAGTCAAATCTGATTCAAATCTGATCTTTTGGCCCCCGACCGTTCACACTGCATCTTCAAGTGATCGGATCGGATCTGTCACAGATCTGTGTGTTCAGACTGTCAGCCAAATCCAGCCTGAATCAGATCTGTGCCACATCCAGATTGGAATCTGATGTGTTTAAATAAGTCTAAACACAAACAAGTCACATACAAGTCACCTGGTATCAGATTTAGATCAGGTTGTTGCATTTAGACTGAGACGGATGTCCTCAAATCAGATTTGAATCAGATTTGAAACCACCTCTGAATGTGACTCAACTCACATTTGCAAAAAAATAATAATATCGGATTCCATGTGACCTGTCTGCATTTAGACTTATTTAAACAAATCAGATTTCAATCTGGGTGTGGCGCAGATCTGATTCAGGCTAGATACAGGTTAGATTTGGGCTGCCAGTGTAAAAGGGGCCTAGCAGGCGCTGACACATTGCAGTCACCCCCTCCACGAACTGCATGGCTTTAGTCAACGATAGAAAAACTGCAGCACATGCAGACCGCACACACACACACACACACACACACACACACACACACACACACACACACAGCGATTCCCTCCAGACACAAATTATCTCCGACCCATACGGATATAGTCCTTATGCCCTGTGCCTTCATTTTGTCAGAATTTGTATTTTGTCAGTGATAAGCGCTCCCACTGGAGCATCGGGGTGAAATATTCCCAGCCGAGGGGAAGTCGGCAGAAATTGTTTGTTTCAAGGGTCTCTCAAAGATAAGGGACCATGAGAAGATGCAGCAAACATCAGAAAGGGGGATTACAACCAAGCTGGCACCCAGAGGGCCACAATGATAAAGAGGGGAGCTTAAAAAATAAGAAAAAATAAAACGTCTAAGCTGCTATAGCTGGGGCTGGGGAAAAGAGATTAAAATGGCAGGTATGAATATCAGCGTGATATTGGGACATCTGGGTTTTAGAGAGAGTCCTGCTTGAATAGAGTTATGAGCCGATATCTTAAGCAGAGATCAGCAAATCGTCTCTGATATATGCTGCTATCGTATCGTTCGCTGCTCTGGAACTTGTAAAATACCCATCCTCCTTTGAGATGGACACACGGCAGCAAGCAGGGCTCCAACTGGCCTTTGGAAAATCCCTTTCAAGCTGATTTCAAGCACCGTTAACCACGTAAACCCTATAACCCTATAGCCACTTTGCCCATCCAGGACCCCCGAGGGTCCATGCTGAAAGAGAGTCGTCTATACGAGGGGGGAGGGGGGGGGGGGGGGGTATACTCTCTGGTGGCCAGCTAGAAAACACATCTACTGTAGCTCCAGACGGGGCTCGGATCATCCCTTGCTAGACTAGCCCAGAGCCTTAGATATAGACATTAGATATATAGAGTTACACAAACTGCGTTCACTTCATGGGGCCAGTCCAATGGCGGCTCTCCTACATAGACTTCTATTGAGAATGGCGACATCCAAGTCCTGGACCGGAAGTAGGCAGAAATGCATTGGACTCAGGCAACAGCCCAGCTTTAATGATCTTAAATCCCTTTATTTTTAGATTGTTTTGTAGTAATAGTACAACATAAACATTAAAGAGACTTTGGTTGTTACTGTACAATACTTTAAAGCAGTTGTCATGTTGCACACATGCTTAAATATAGCTCTTATTTGCGCCGCCCTCGTTGAAAACAATGTATTTCCAACTCCAGTTTGTCTCAGTTCAGGCTGCATGAACAGTGCTCGAGCGCTCGGTTTCTGCCCCCTCTATATCGTAACTCTTCTATTAGATGGCTTTGGACTAGCCTAGCTCAGGGGTTCTCAACCCGTGGGTCGCGACCCCTCGGGGGGTCGCCAAATTATTTTAGGGGGTCCCCAAATTATTTATAAAAAAAAAAAAAAAGATTTTTTTTAAAAGTTTATTTTCACGATTTTTCAAAAATAGCAGACCTACAAGTTCATAGCGCGCCACTCGGTGGCGCGCTATGAGCTTGTAGATCTGCTATTTTTCAATAGCTAAATTATAACAATGCTTAAAACACCAAAAGGGGTTCCCGCCCAAAATGGTTTAAGGTTATTGTAGCAGTCAATTTATATTGGGGGTCGGGAGGGGGCGGGGCGGGGGTCCCGAGACATTGCCAAAGCATTTCCGGGGGTCCCCGGCCAAAAACGTTGAGAACCCCTGGCCTAGCTGACTACTGTACATGTACAATAAAGTGGTTGATTCGTACTTAAGCCCTGCCCAAATATGGATTTGTATGTCATTAGTAGGATATACGGTATATATGTGGCCATATACATAGACCTTCGTACTGAAATAGACTAATTATAGACACAGACTGGTGTTGCTACACATACTCAAGTGCTGGAGGGCTTGCACTGCTCAAAAATAAGACCATTTCTGTGTCAAAAGTAATCATCGGCCCAGGCGGTGGCGTAACCGTCTGGGCACCCGACTGGTAATCCAGTCGCAGTGTGCCGCGGGTTCGACTCCCGAGCCCGACACGGCCTTTACTGCATGTCTTCCCCCATCTCTCTCCCGTTTCCTGTCAGCCTACTGTCTGTCCCTTCAAAAACCAATAAAAGGCGTAAGCCGCAAAAAAATATCTTAAAAAAAAAGTATTGTAAAAACTGGTCGAAAGTATAATTTATACATGTATAATTTACGAAAGAGGCAGCAATTGTGGAACAAGCGAAAGCAGCTATTTTCACAATATTTATCTAATATTTAGTGCTTGTCAGGGTGGGAGGTCCCCAGTTAAAAACATTTTTGGAGGGTCGCAGCCTGAAAAGGTTGAGAACCATGACAGTGGTTCTCAACCTTTTCAGGCTGCGACCCTCCAAAATGACTGATGACTGGTGCCAAACATAGCCAATCTATAAGCTCACAATGCATCTCCTTGCAATGCACTGTGAGCTTGTAGATCAGCTATTTTCACCGAATGTTCACCCCAGAATAGGGATCCTAGTGCGCATGTGGTTAAACATGATCGCAGGCATCTGATCGATATCGCATCAGCTATGTATGCGGTACTATACGCTGATATCTTTGATGGAGCCTGCAGTGTCAATGCATACAGAATTGGTGCAATAATCAATAATATGAAGGGCCTATTCAGGGCTTTATTCAAGCCTCGTGACCTTGTGAATTAAACTTTTATATTTGAGCATTCGTGCTTAAATCCACATAAGCACATATTGTGATACACATATATTGACACAATCCCCACAATCAATTCATGCATGTCCTGCCAATGTTTCGCTATACTGACATGTACTGATGTCTCTACGTGTGTATCCACCTAAGGTGTGGCTCAGACCTCCTCGCTTTTTGCAAAAGTCTGTTTAATTATGCGATCTGTGTATTGGCCACAGCATGTCGCCCGTCCTATCCGCGATCGGGCGCAATATTGCATTTGTCTGCCCCGTGTATATATCTCTTATATGTCTGTGCGATAAGGGGAGGGAAGAATTCTCTCGCCCCATCTGTTCCCTGCACATTTCTCGCTGCTGTTGTTGTTGCTGCTGCTGCTGCTGTGCGTTAATCTCTGTGATAACGGCGAGGAATCAGCGGCGGCTATCTGAAGTCTGAATCGATAGCCACTTCCATTTATTGAACGTGTGTTGCGCCAGGCGGATCATCAAAAACAGCTTATGTCTTAATCCATTTCGGGCGGGAACCCCTTTTGGTGTTTTTAAGCATTGTGTTATACTTTAGCTATTGAGAAATAGCAGATCTACCAGCTCATAGCGCGGCACCAAGTGCTGCGCTACGAGCTTGTTGATCTGCTATTTTTTAATATACTTTCAGAGCGGACGTTTTTTACTCAAATCGTTGCTTCTGGGGGGTCCCTGGAACAACATATTTTCAGATGGGGGTCCGCGGCCAAATACAGATCATTCTGGGGGTCCTTGACATGAAATATTGAGCACCACTATATGATTTAGAAACATAGGTATTTCAGAAAACTGTCATGATTTAGAAGACATTTATTTGTATTTCGATGTCGGGCCTAAATGGCTTAAATAAGCTGTTGTAGGGGACAGTGTCTGTCTGCATGTCGTGTCTCGTGCGCCAAGGGACTACGAACATTCCCCCCACCCCGCCAGTTATAGTACCGTTATTTTAATGTACATGCAAAAACTCAATAACATTGCACAATTTAACATTGGAGAGGAGACGGGAGACAGGAGAGAGAAGTCTGGAGCCTCTATGGTGGAGCTGTTGCCCCCGCGACCCGACTATGGATAAGCGGTTGAAGATGGATGAATTCAACATTGCCTGAATTTTGGTCTTATAGTTGGGGGCATTTCTGATACTTCCGTGACTGTGGACAGCGAAGGTCCGTTTCTCAGTGGTTTCATCATCTATGAATTGAGCCCCCCATGCCCTTCGCAAAAATGTGAGCAAAAGTTTGTGAGAGCCCAAAATCCAAAATACTGAAATAATGGTTTGGCCTACAGTGATGAGTAGAACTGGTTTTCTGTGACTTATTGAGCTGAGGAATCCATAATTGATGTTCATTTAATGATTTTCTTTTACACTTCTGATCCAAGATGGCTGCCAATTATCAGCTCTGAAAGGTCAATTTTTCAAACATTGTCGTAGAACCTTCTGATATTTTCGCCAAAATGTTCAGCCCGGAATGGCGACACTATATATAGGGTTCATGCAGTTGATTTGCACACACACACACACACATGTATACCCCCACACACACATACCCCCACACAGATCCATATACATAATAACTGTATAGTCCCCTAGCTTTATCCCAGGTATTCTCTGGGCTTTGGAATAAATAAGATGTGAAACACGCCTCACATACAGGAGCTTGTGCAATCTGGTGCCCCAGAAAGATGATGACTCTCTCTCTCTCTCTCTCTCTCTCTCTCTCTCTCTCTCTCTCTCTCTCTCTCTCTCTCTCTCTCTCAGCTTCTGCCTGCATCTCTGTTCGCCTGCTCCCCCAACACCCTACATCCCATCTCTCTCTCTCTCTCTCTCTCTCTCTCTCTCTCTCTCTCTCTCTCTCTCTCTCTCTCTCATTTCAGTACCACGCTCTCTTCTCCTTCCTTTCCTCGCACCATTCTCTCTGCCTCTGCCTCCACAGAGCCTTGCATTGTGAGGCCTTCATGGCGTAGAGAGAGAGATTGTATTTAAACATCCTTAAACCCTTGTCAAAATAGACTCCCATTTCTGCCTGTGTGTGGGAGATTATACTGCGAAGCCACTATTATTCTGGCTGCTGCTTTCTCCCCCCCCCCCATCCCATCCCCAGCAACCTTTATAGTACATGCACTGTGCTTATTATTACCTCCACAATAGAACGCAGTAAGGAATCCTTCTCAGGTTTCTGTAAAACCTGTAAATCACTTGCTTGATATTCTTTAAATGCCAGGAATAATTGCTTCAAAGTGTATAATTCCACCACTCTTCCCTTCCCCCCTGTACTAAACAGAGTGCCGACGACATCTTATTTGTCCGTTAAATCTGCACATAAAACATCCATCCATGCTGTGGTTTTGGCTCTCTGCTAGACTAGAGTCGACTAAGCTCTGAAGTCAGCAGTCCATGCATGGCTCCAGGGGTCAGTCCATGCATGGCTCCAGGGGTCAGGGGCCTTTGCACTGATATCGTAGCCCAGAGAAGGAGGGTTGAAGCGCTCCCCATCTGCTATAGACTAGAGTCGACTAAGCTCTGAAGTCAGCAGTCCATGCATGGCTCCAGGGGTCAGTCCATGCATGGCTCCAGGGGTCAGGGGCCTTTGCACTGAGATCGTAGCCCAGAGAAGGAGAGGTGAAGCGCTCCCCATCTGCTCCACACAGCTGGGCCCACAGCTGGAGGGACATAGGCAGCTATAAGATGGATAGATGGACGGATGGATGGAAGGGCTGCAGGCAGGGGAAGGGAAATGAATGAAGGAAGCGACAGAGAGAGAGAGAGAAGACAAGTTGCACAGCGAGGTCGAACATTTACCCGGAATGCTTTTTCCTAGCTGTTGTAATTCCTCCGCGTCAGACTTCATTCCCTTGCAAACAGAAAATGTCCTTTTTTCCATTCAAAGGGGGTCTTCTTCTCGTATAGACAATTATTCGGTAAAAAAAAGTGTCGATGGAGGTTGTTTGGAGCATCGACCGTGATCTTACCCCTGGGGTACATTGCGCTGCATCTGTTCTCTGTGTGGGTAGTAAAAAAAAGAAAGAAAATTGAAGCAGGGAAATGCTGATTCTGCTTCTGAGGCGTTGTTATACGAGGCCCCCGAGGGGGCAACCTGTACCTATGCTCTTTAAATATTCAGCACGCCCCATGATGGATTCCAGCTCCTTTTAATTAACAAACAACCTAATTATTAGGAAAGAAGCTGTGAGCCCTGCCATGAACATCAGATAAAAGTATGGCGGTCACTGTCATTCTGGCATGCACGTCCTTTAAAAGGAATTTCACTGTAAATTGCTTTTATAATGGCAGCAAAGAGAAAGGAGGGGGGGAGTGGGGGGGGGGGGGGAGTGGGGGGTGTGGAGGTGATTTTCCACTTTGATTTTTTTCTTCTCCCCGAGGACGTTCCATTTCATTTGATTAAGATGTTGGGAACCTCCTCTTCCATCAGAGCGAAACTGAACGCCACCTCCCTCTAGCTTTTTACTGTAATCTGGGTCTCCGTTTCGGGGTTTGTGGCCAACACAGCCCCCCCGTCCCCCCGTCCCCCGCCCCCCTACTCTCCCTTCATTTCATCCCTCCCCTTTAATTACCAAAACAATTCTACCTATTCTGCCATACCGCTTCTTTTATCTCAATCCCTTTCAATTTCAGCCTCCCCTTTCCTTTCCACGCTTTGTTTGGAAACCCGAGCTCTCCACATTGTCTGTTGTTGCACCCCCCCCCCCCCCCCCCCCCCCCACCTTCCCCCATCCATCCTCCCCCCCCCCCCCCCCCCCCACCTTCCCCCATCCATCCTCCCCCACTTGTTTTCCATCATCATCATTCTAGCTTCCAACCAAACGCGCGTCGTCATTATTACACGAGAGAAAAGATGTGTTCTGTGAGGAGCAGGTAATTGCGGTGGCCTTTTCACGATGCATGCCATCTCTCAAAACCCCCAAAAATGCAGGCTTTCAAAGGTACCAACATCAATACAGCATGGACAAAATCGTATCCGACAACAAAATATTCTTTGTTTTGGGTTTTGGGTTTTGTGTCTGAAAGGCTAAAATGTCATCAAACGGTGGTCCGTGGCTCAAATGCAGAATAAACTAGAAAAAATGCCCCTCAGGGCACAGGTCTCCACCAGGGCAGGTCAGGTTGTGGCCTCCTGGTGGCGCTATAACAGGCCAATGTGAAAAGGGTGGGATATATTCCTCAGCCTAGTAGGAAAGTCTGTGAAAGATTTCACATAAATTGCATGCTGCGTTCATGATTTGAGGCTTTTTGTTCAAAACTAGCTTTTTGTTCAAAGATATAGTGTGTAACGATTTTCGGGATTTTTTGGACAGAATTTGGAGGAGTAATATCAAAAGATTTGTTTTTCAAAAGTCGGCCTCCTGGTGGCGCTAACACAGGCCGTTCTGGAATAGTTGGGGCAGAGGTTCATCGTCCAGGGAGTGTGTGTGCAAAATTTGGCATCGATCGAGTTAACGGTGCTGGAGATTAGCTGGTAACAGACGGACACACACACCCACCCGCACGCACGCACACACACACACACACACACACACACACACACACACACACACACACACACACACACACACACACACACACGGACGGACGGACGGAGTGCAAAACATACTCTCTCCCCATTCCTTCGGCCTGGTGGAGACAATAATGGACCTTGATATGGAAAGGGTTGAAAACCACTGCTCTAGTGCACTCAGGGCTTCTATCTATACCGTAGATAACTGAAGGTTTTCTCTTGCACACTCGTTCTCTCTCTCGTCTGCCGTGGAGGCATTGGTGGGCCAAAGTGTGCATTCTGAGTGCTGCATGCAGCCTAATTGATGTTGGGGCCGCTGAAAAAACGATATATTTTAATTACCGCACCTCCCCAAGAGCAGAATATTATAGAGTAAATAAACAGTGCAAATCACATTACAAGCCACACCATCAGGCTGCCGGCCTTCATCGTTGCACTCCCTATGCTGCATGGCCAGGCTGTCTGTCAATAACATTGATATTATTTTAGTGAGTTAGCGTGACACTAGGTGCGACCAGTGTTGTTTTCGTCAACTAAAACTAAGACGGGAACTTTTCGTCTACGACCTTTTTTTCACTGACTAAAACTAAATGAAACCAAAATAAAAACGAATCTATGATGACTAAGTAAGCCTTGCCGAGCCATGATGTCATGAGGCCCGGTCGAGCCATGAGGCCCATATAGGGCAGGAGCCTATCTCCTGTTTCTGTAGCGTGAGGCAGCTTTTGATGCACAAGTACACCCTTGAGTGTACTTGCCACCCTGACTTACCCCCAATCCAACCCTTGATGCTGAGTGCCAAGCAGGAAGGCATTGGGTCCCATTGTTAAAGTCTTTGGTATGACCCGGTCGGGGATCGAACCCAGTCTCAGGGCGGACAGTCTAACCACAAGGCCGCTGAGCTGGTATGATGACTAAAACTAAGACTACATATATTGACAATTTCGTATCTGCCTGTGTGACAGCAGACTGCTGGGCGAGCGCTGGCGCTTTGGCATGGGGGGGGGGGGGGGGTCAGATCAACATATGGAATGAATTCTGTACTGGCCATATATATGGAGTGTGTCTTGGGGGTACAGGGTTTGATGAGGTCAGGTCAACATTATGGAATGTCAGAACAGGCCAGCGTTATAAGGGTGGCAGTGGCAGTGTCTTGAGTGTACAGGCTTTGATGAGGTCTGGTCATATTATATGGAGCTTGTCTTGAGTGTACAGGCTTTGATGAGGTCTGGTCATATTATATGGAGCTTGTCTTGAGTGTACAGGCTTTGATGAGGTCTGGTCATATTATATGGAGCTTGTCTTGAGTGTACAGGCTTTGATGAGGTCTGGTCATATTATATGGAGCTTGTCTTGAGTGTACAGGCTTTGATGAGGTCTGGTCATATTATATGGAGCTTGTCTTGAGTGTACAGGCTTTGATGAGGTCTGGTCATATTATATGGAGCTTGTCTTGAGTGTACAGGCTTTGATGAGGTCTGGTCATATTATATGGAGCTTGTCTTGAGTGTACAGGCTTTGATGAGGTCTGGTCATATTATATGGAGCTTGTCTTGAGTGTACAGGCTTTGATGAGGTCTGGTCATATTATATGGAGCTTGTCTTGAGTGTACAGGCTTTGATGAGGTCTGGTCATATTATATGGAGCTTGTCTTGAGTGTACAGGCTTTGATGAGGTCTGGTCATATTATATGGAGCTTGTCTTGAATGTACAGGCTTTGATGAGGTCTGGTCATATTATATGGAGCTTGTCTTGAATGTACAGGGTTTGATGAGGTCAGATCAACATATGGAATGTCAGCGACCTACCGTTGCAATGACAAAGTATATAGGGGTATTTAACCCTTTTTGGGTGGGAACCCCTCTTGGTGTTAGCATTATGTTATGCTTTAGCTATTGAAAAATAGCAGATCTACAAGCTCATAGCGCGCCACCGAGTGGCGCGCTATGAGCTTGTAGGTCTGCTATGAAAAATCGTGAAAATGTGCCTGAAATCTTGGAATATTTGATTTGAGTTTTTAACTCAAATCTTTGGTACTGAGAGGGTCCCTGGAACTACATATTTTCAGATGGGGGTCGGCGGCCAATGTCATATATATTTGGGGTTCCTTGACATGAATATGTTTGAGAACAACTGACATAGAAACATGTTTTTTTCAGAAACAAGCAAACACAACCAACATTTTGATGCTATCCTGCATCTTCGTCAGATTATAAAACTGTTGACGTCGTCGTATCGCACAAAAAACAGGTGACACCAAGTATAGGTACAGGTATGAGTCACGTCGTCCCTGAAGGTCTCTGTATGGAGCAACGGTTTAATGCGGTTATATTTCCCTGCATGGTTTTGGCATCATCCATCCAGCAGTGATGGGGGCTCAGACTGTGCAGATTGGGGAAGCTTCCAGTGGTGCTGCTGTTACATAAGCAGACTGGTGTGGTGGTGGAAAGCCTGTATTAGCACACAAATAGAGTTGATGACTTGCATTTTTTTGTTTTTCGCCACCGCAGAGGTTCAGCTCGTCCTATAACTATGTGTTTGTTTGTTTTCACTTAGGAGGATATTACAAAGTAAATAAAAAATGCCTAAAAACCCTCCAGGGGCTTAAAGGACCACTTCACCACTTCATATAATAGGTCCTCAGTCCTCACTAATAATCATGATAAAATGGCACGAATCCTTTCTACTCAGTCTGTGTCTCATAGGAGGGCTGTGGGCAGTTTAGAAACCGTCTTCCAGTGACATCATCATTAGGCAGATTCTTTTACAAAAATGTTTAGATTTTCATTATCGTGAGAACGATGGCTTCCATTTTTGCATTGCAACTTTTCAGGACTAGAAAGCCTGCAGTTTCTATTAGCTTGTATTCCCCATCGATGATGTCACTGGAAGACGTTTTCTGAACTACCCACAGCCCTCCTATGAGACACAGACTGATTAGGAAAAAAATGCGCCTTTTGTTCATGATTATTAGTGAGGACCTATTGAAGATACAGTAGGTTGAAAAGTGGTGAAGTGGTCCTTTAAGAAGTGGCATTCTTCTGGAATATTTGTACATTCATAGAATAAAAACTACATCATCATTGAATGCGCAGATCCATTACAAATGAAAATATCATATCATATACAGAGAAAAAAATATATATACAGACATTTATAACAAGAAAAGAAAACAGCAAGAGCATATCACAATAGTAAAAATAGTCAAAGTCACAACAGTAAACCTCTAGGGAAGATATTGAATGGAACCCTTAATTTGGCAGACCGTGTGCCGTGCAAGGACTGTCTAAAGAGGACGAGACGCGAAGACCGTACGGGCGACGCCATGTTGCTCCATGGTGCTCCATGGAAGGAAAGAGACCAGGAAGTTGTACATGCCCACATTTGGGCATGTACAACTTCCTGGTCTCAACTGCGCATGTTTCTTTCCTTCCATGGAGCACCATGGAGCAACATGGCGTCGCCCGTACGGTCTTCGCGTCTCGTCCTCTTTAGACAGTCCTTGGTGCCGTGTAGGAAGTATTTGGTGGTTAAGAGAAGTGATTTTAGAACCTTCTTGAATTGGTGAGAAAACAACTCCCACAGATGTAAAGGCAGATGATTCCATATCTTGCTTATTTTCAAGGATGTAGGAGAATATCATAAATTGAAGGGCATTGTGGTTGTTGGGTGGAATCTTGGAGGCCAACACTGCGTGAAAAGAGGAGTTAACGGGCAATTACGGGAACTGTATTTTGCCCGTAAACGTGTGTATGTAATATACGGTAATATACAGGTGTGATGGTACAATTCGGGAGTTTACGGGAGTTTGTTGGAAAGATTAACGGGAGTTTCCTGTAATATACACATCCGTATTCCAAGCTTTTTGCGCAGTGCAAATAAGGAAAGAAAAGTATTAAAAGTATCGGCAATTACTTGACGGTCAGAAATAACCCACCCATCCATCCGCCTTAAATTCTTTGGGTGATTTTTAGCATTTTTATTTTATTTTATGATATATATATTTTTATTTTTCCAAAGGAGAGACTTTGAGCTCCTCTAATAATGTGAACGAATGTATTTCTCTATTTTTTAATTGATCATGATTAAAATGGTAAACTACCCTGACCTCCTCACTCAGACACTTCTTATCGTCTCCGAGCGGTCTCCCGACTAATCACTATCTTTTTTTACGGTTCGCCCGGTGCTAGACGTTCCTTCCTACCCACAATGCATCTCTGTCGTAAACATTTCCTAGCCAGTCGTTCCCCAGCGTGTGCTGGGTGTTTTGAGGTGTGCGCAATTAGTTGGCTGTAGCACAGAGGTCCAGAGGCTTTGATTATGCCGCTGTCAGTCACAAAGAGTGTGTGTGTGCGTGCGTGTGTGTGTGTGTTCTGAGATCTATCCCTCCAGAGAGGGAAAGAACTGCTGCCTTCTTGCATCACACTGAATACTGTGAGGTTTCTTCTTTTTCTGTTTTTCCTTTTTGGGTCTTTTGCATTTTGTTTCGGCACACTGGAGCGCATTTAATGTTTTCAAAGGTGTGTTCGGCTGTGTGCGTTATTTTTCTTCCCCTAATCCCTTGGGGGACCGGCGGTGGGTGAGCAGCAGGTGTTTCCACTCCTCCGAGTCTTTTCACCATAATGAGTCCCCAGTCCTCACAGCAGTCTTCACTAGCAAACACATAATGTTTGGCAAATCTTTGACTTTCAAGTCTTGCCTGTCATTCAGACCGCCTTGTACTCTATAAGCTTATGCATCATTTGTAATGCATCTTGGCTGCTCAGTATATTCCTTCCTCTATTGGGTATTCCATGAATGTCTTCATGGCATTCAAAGTTATCTTCATTTTGTTTTTGTTCTCCACTAGGCACATGTAGTCTCGGGAGTGCTGCAAGCATGGCATTATTTCGTTCAGTTGAGACAAACCTATAGTTTATGTGAGGTACAGTAGTATACGTGCTACTGTAGCATTCTGATTTGTGGCACTGATGCAATGCAAATGAGCAATGCTGACAGTATACGGTGGCTTGGCAGTGGTTTCACAGCTATAGCTGGATTGGCAGTGCAGAAGCTTTTCTCTGCCACACCTTTTAAAAAGTTTCCGATGACAAAATAGGCAGAAAGAAAGAAAACATACATTTCTAATGTCAACGAGTCCCTATAAAGACTTGCAAAATCATCCCTGCATGTGTTTGTACTTGTTCAAGTAGACATAAGATGGGTAGGTAACGCAGTAAGTAGCCTTGCCGAGCCATGGGGCCCATAGGGCAGGAGCCTATCTATCTGTTTCTGTAGCGTGAGGCAGCTTGATGTACAAGTACACCCCCTGGACATGACGCTAGTATGTCGCAGGGACTTACCCCCAATCCAACCCTTGATGCTGAGTGTCAAGCAGGGAGGCACTGGGTCCCATTTTTATAGTCTTTGTTATGACCCGGCCGGGAATTGAACCCCGACCTCCCAGTCTCAGGGCGGACACTCTAACCACAAGGCCACTGAGCTGGTAGGTAACGCAGTAGTGTTGCACATAATGCAGCTTTTATCTGTGTGTCCTGTTGTCTGCATGGATATTTCTGTAAAACGACACAGTATGGTATACACCAAAGTACAAAACCACTCCACACTGACATACCTACAGTAATGTTGACATGTGTGCTATTAATATCCATAGTCTACTCTGTGAAGCTGTAATAATAGGCTGCATGCTGCCGACGATGCAAATGCCGCCAGTCAGTTAAAAGCAACCACTCGAACCTAGGCTGCTAATCACGGGTGTCACGGGTTCGACTCCCCATCCCGACGGCCTGCGCTTGCTGCGTGCCACCCCCATATCTCTCCCCATTTCCTGTTAACCATACTTTAAATCTATTAATAAAAGCCCCCAAAAATATCTTAAAAATACACTCATTGCTGTCCAACGCTGGCAGTTCATACAGTGTGTGTGTGTGTGTGATGTGCTGCCATTGCAGTTGACAAATGGCGTTTTTTGACCCTGCGCTCCCAGCCCAGGACAGCTGTCAGAGGCTACCTCTCCTCCCCACCGTGGCTTGGCCCAGAGGTGATCATGTCCTGGGTGGCTGTATCCCCAACCCTCAGATGTTTTTCTCTCTCTGTGTGTGTGCTTGTGCGCGCGTGTTGTCCTGATTGAGTGCTATAGTCCATGCAGTTCCTTTCCTCTTCATCAGAGCATATAAGAGCACCTCCAGCTCTTCCTCTTATCTGCCATTGCTCTTGCCTCGTGCTCTCCAAAGCGGTGACTGCCCGTCCCAACTGAGATCTCTATCAGCTGTGATTTATCCGATATGCAATATCACTTCACCTCACGCCCACCCCTTTCTCCTCTACTTTATTCCCCTATTCTGCACTCTTTGCTCCTCCTCCTCCTGCTGTTCCTGTCTATTCTGGGTTGCTCAATCCTCCCACACTGCCCTCGCCGTCCCCAGCCAGCGTCTCCACCTGTCTGTGTACTCTCCCTCCATCCCCTCCCTCCCTCCATCCCCTCCCTCCATCCGCTCCCTCCATCCGCTCCCTCCATCCGCTCCCTCCCTCCATCCCTCCATCCCCTCCCTCCCTCCATCCGCTCCCTCCCTCAATCATCTGCTGTTCATATATCTTCTCATTGTCTCTCTCTCTCTCTCTCTCTGTCCCTCTCTCTCTCTATTAACTATCCTGCCTGAGCTGCATGCCCTCTTTTTTTTGGCAGAAATAGCCAGAAAGTACACGCCGTGCAAGGAGAAATGAAAGACGAGTTAGATTTTCTTTTATTTCATTTATTTAAAAAGTGGTGCGGGGAAAAGGGTTTGCAGAGGGTAAGCTGTAGGAAAAAGCTCTCTTTTCGTCACTGTCTGCCGAGCAATCTTTGTTCCTACTCTCACCTATGGTCATGAAGTGTGGGTCATGAGCGGAAGAATAAGGTTGTAAGGCCGAAATTAGTTTTCGCCGACGAGTGGCTGGCATCTCCCTTAGAGATAGGGTGAGAAGTTCAGTCACGCGAGAGAGACTCGGAGTAGAGCCGCTGCTTCTTTGCCCTGGAAAGGAGCCAGTTTATAGGTGGTTCGGGCATCTGGTCAGGATCCCTAGGGAGGGTCATCAAGGCACGTCTCACTGGGAGGAGACCCCCGGGGCAGACCAAGGCGCAGGAGGAATCACATCGACTCACTGGCCTTGGAACGTCTCGGGATGCCCAGGAGGAAGTTACTAATTTTGCTCGGGAGAGGGAAATCTGGAGCTCTCTGGTGGAGCTGTTGCCCCCGCGACCCAACTATGGATAAGCGGTTGAAGATGGATGGATGGATGGATGAAGCTGTAGAAGAAAGATAAGTGGACAAAAGAAACACAGAAGGAGGAACACGTGCCAGCAGGAGACGGCGAGAGAGGGAGGAGATGTCCCTCGTTAATTTTGCCAGCGACTGAATTATTCATAATTGTCAGAGACTCCTCCTGCCCCCCCTGTGAGTGAGTGTGTGTATAATTTACAAGCACGTGTGTGTTTGTGTGGGGCGGGGAAGGGAAGGCGGCTATATGCGTACGTGGGGTGATTGCACAAACCACTACTTATGTGAAGAGCGTCTGTGTGTGACAAGTGTTCTGGAATTGAGAGTGAAACACAACACCCGCCCGCGTCACTTTCTCCTGGACGGGCTTGGCACAAGCTGTTCTTTTTTTTACTGGACATACACTGTGTGTGTGTGCGTGCACATGTGTTTGTGTCCACTGTCCACACAACATGCAACCACCCTCCCTCCTCCTAATGTTCCTCTCATCTCCCTCTCCTAGCTCCCACCCCCCCCCCCCCCCTCTCTCTCTCTCTCTCTCTCTCTCAAACACTCGCCCGCCTAGATCAGACACACACACACGCGCACGCAGGCACACACACACACACACACACACACACACACACACACACACACACAGACTCTCTCCTCTCCTCCGCCTCCCTGCGCTCTTCTGAGAGACCATCTATCACAGTCTCTGGCTCGTGCATTCAAAGCAGCGCGAGTGCCGTTAGACGCCTTCCCTTCCCCGCTCGGCTTCATTCCTGCTTCAGATTTTTGGTGCTTTTTCTTCCCCCCCGTCATCGCGCTCAAGTGCGGAGCTCTCTTGCGCGAGTGCGTGTGTGTGCATCGCGGGGAGAGAAAGAGAGAGAGAGGGAGACCGACTGCTCGCTCGCAAAACAGAAAAGAGAGAGAGAGAGTGGGGGCAGAGCCGCGCGCCGCGTGTGAAGGAAGGATGCGCTCGGTGCTGCAGCTTCTGATTCAATTAGCATGAATTTCACAGCAGCCGTAGTGGCAGCATCAGCAGCAGCAGCAGCTTCGGAAGCAGCAGCAGTAGCAGCGGCAGGATCGTCAGACCATCTGAGGCAGCCAGCGGTAGGAGTGTGTGTCGGAGATTCGCCGAGAGGACCCGCACCCGCCTGCAGCCTGTTCCCCGCCCAGTAAAGGAAGGAATACAAGAAGAAGAAGAAGGGAAAAAAACTGCAGCCACCTGAAAGAGGACAAGAGGGACATCTTAATTGTCGGGAGGAGAATCGGGGGGGGATAAAAGGATCCAGGCTTGTTTTGTTTTTTTCTTCCGTTGCAAGTGGGGAAAGATTGGAGGATCGTGTGTTGTTGAACTGGACCAGCCAGCCCAAGGGGGAGGAGGAGGAGGGACAGAGATTACTTTGATGCTGGTGGTTCAAAGCTTTGGTTCTTTGGGGTTTCGGCCGTCCGCGACGCCCCGCATGCCAGAACTGCTATTGATCCACTTTGTCGGGGCGTAGAGAGGACGAGAGGGATTTAAGCGCTATACCGTGCTTGGAAAAAATAGCCGTGCATTTTGGGTTTATATATATATTTTTTTGTTCTTTTTTTCCCCCCCGTCTCCTTCCTTCGTTTATCATCCCGTCTTCCACTTGGTACTCGTCTGTTCATCGTTGTTTTTGCCACTTTGCTGCAGACTGCGAGGCTCCCTGCAGCTCCTCCAGGGATTTGAAGCCCTGGAAGCGGAGACGGGATCCAGCTGCACCTCCGTCTCAGCACCGATTCCTCTCCTCCTCCTCCTCCTCCTCCTCCTCTATCTCTCTCCCTCTCTCGCTCCCCTCGCTTCTCTCCGTACCAAAATATTGCCTCCGTTTGTTCTCCGTTGAAGTTGTGTCTTCCTGAGAGCCCTGGAGGGATGCTATAGTGGATTCTTGCCTGCGATGTGATGATGGCGGTCTGGGTTATGGATGTATAGAAGCCCTGTGAAGCTCGATCTCTTCCCCCCTCATCAGCCGCCCGACCCTGCATGTCGACTGGAGACGCGAGGAACCGTAGACAAGAAATACTGCGTTAATTATACCCTCAGTGGCCGAGACGGAGCTTTGCGTTTTGTAATCAGCGCTGTGTCCCGATTTATTGCTGACTGCTCACATATAGGCTGCCAGGGGTTATTTGTGTTGGGGTGTCAAGGAGGTTGCCTTATCAAACGTCGAGATTTAAGCTGGCGTGACGGGGTTTGGATGTCTTTTGATTGTTCTCTCCGGGAGGGGTGGTGATTGCCGTTTCGACCGTTCGTCTCGAGGATTGTGTAAGGAAGCTTCTGGATATCGACGCCGGACTCTGAGGATTTTTTTGGGGTTCCTTTTTCGGAAGGATTTTCTATTTTTTTTTTTCTATTTTTTTTTTCGGTTGGCCATAACGTCACCGTTTTTGCGGAACCCTTTTTTTCTGAGGATTTCCGAAAGAGGATCGTGCCTTTTTCTTCTTTTTTTTTTCTTTTTGTTCCTGCCCTGGCTCATATCTTGTTTTTTTACATTTTTTAATTCATTCTTTTCCTATCCCTGGGCTGGAACAACAAGGGGGACCATGGGCCCCGGATCCGTTTGAGATGTTCACTTCCTGTTTGTGTCGTTTGAGGGGGAGGGGCCTGCCCTTAGGCCCCGCCCCCATCATGGAGGAGGCGGAGCTGGAGGTGGAGGTATTAGACGTAGAGGACGACGGGCTGCCCAGGCAGCAGCCGCCACAGGCCACGCCCGTGGTGTGGGCCAGCCCCGCCTACCTGTTCAGGCTGGTGCTGTCGCTGGCGCTGCTGGTGTTCCCGTGCCCCGCGGTGGCCGCACGCGTCTCCTCCTCCCTCAGCACCACCCACCACGTCCACCACTTCCACAACAAGCACGGCACCGTGCCCATCGCCATCAACCGGATGCCCTTCCTCACCCGCGGGGGCCACGGTAAGGAAGCCTATAGCTTCTCCTCATCCTCTGTGGTGACCTCTCCGAGTTCCCCCCCCTGCTCTGCTCTCTCACGGGGGGTTGGCTAAAGCCGATTCTGTTGATTAACAAGTGCCACGTCGGCCCCCTGAGTGACACCAGGTTGTGCACTGTGTGTGTGTGGGGTTTGACTGAGAGGAACGACACAGGCTTAAGGGGGTCAATGGGAGTCAATTATCTTGGAGGGTTTGATTTGTGCTGGCCAGAAGGTGTGCGTTGATCACATGCGTATTGGTTCATTCAACCTATTGATTGTGGTCAAGTCCCTTGCAAGGCCTGGCCTAAGACAGCAACCTCATTGGCTGCAGCTCCCCCATGGGGGATCTCTTGATGCATGGCCTCCAGGAATAGCAGGAGGGTTTTTTAAACATCAGCCATTTCCCCTCCGGGATGCCCCGCTGCGTCCTGGGACTCCCATATCCATGACGGGTTCTGAATGGAGTGGCCATCTTGGTGCTGCTAATGTTGGGGAGTGAGATCAATTTGAGCACTTCTTAAACCCTATACACTTATTGACCTTGTGACCCACGGGGGTCGAAAATAGATTATCCACAAGCATATTGTGAGCTTGTAGATCTTCATTTTCCGGTATTTGACTGAATATTCGCCCCCCAGAACATGGCTCACTACAAGACCCATGTCGTTAAACTCCTGTTTAATCACCAATGGTGTTGAGGATGCCCTTTTGCTGGCCTTTTTCGAGACGCTAAAGCGACCGTGCCTTCTGCCTCGGTACACGGTGTACCCTGGCTGGCAATTCGCCCGGCGTTATGCTTGCTTGCATCCTTGAGCATTGCTTATTGTTGTGTCCTACATTCTATAGGCTGTGTACTGTGTGCTCAGCGCCGGCTGCTGCTGTGTGCGTCAGTTCTTGCACTGTTCTTAGAGAAGCTCTGCTGTCAGGGACGGAGCAAGGCTGACGATCACTTTGATGCCCGTCCCCTCTCTCTGTCTGTCTGTCTGTATGTCTCTCTCTCTCTCTCTCTCTCTCTCTCTCTCTCTCTCTCTCTCTCTCTCTCTCTCTCTCTCTCTCTCCCCGTCCCCCCCTCCTCTCTCAGCATCTTACAGTACATCATCGTGACACTACTATTTATGAGGCAGGAGGAGCGCCTTTCGCTTGACACCACAGCGTGTTTTGACTGCTCATATCCTACCATCTCCGCCTCTCCCTCAGCCGTCCTCTCTCTCTCTGTCTCTCTCTCTCGCTCTGTCTCTCTCTCGCTCTATCTCTGTCTCTGTCTCTCTCTCTCGCTCTGTCTCTGTCTCTCTGTCTCTCTCTCTCGCTCTGTCTCTCTCTCGCTCTATCTCTGTCTCTCTGTCTCTCTCTCTCGCTCTGTCTCTCTCTCGCTCTATCTCTGTCTCTCTCGCTCTAATGCATGTCAAACAAGACAAGGTGTCATGCAGGCGACCAGAGGAGCCGTCGTTCGGTCGGTCGGTGGGTCGGTCGATCGGGGGTGCCATGAGCCTCCATTGACCGTATCGGCCGTTCAGCCTCTAACCCGGTGCTCAGTACCGCATTGGATTTATTGCCATTCACATTCTCCTCTGCACCTCCTCGCGCTCGATACAAGCACCAGAGAGGGGGGGGGGGGGGGGGGGGGGGGTTGGGGGGGAGAGAGAGAGAGAGAGAGAGAGAGAGAGAGAGAGAGAACCCTCGTCAGTCTGTGGGACGTGGAGAAATGATGCCGATGTTTTGTAAAATAGGAAATTGACGAAGGGTGTTTTTGCGACACTCGAACTATATAGCATTTGTTGACCTGCAAATGCAAACAAATGCATGGCGTGAGAGGAGCACTCAATCACACACACACACACACACACACACACACACACACACACACATGTGTACAGGCACGTACTTGTGTGCTCACACACACACAGAGAGACAATGCGTGCACGTGATGCACACAGATACACATTACACACACATGCACCTTCATTTTAGGTCCTAACAGGCGGTTCCGATCCACGTCCTGCTCTCTTCCTTCCTTCCTTCCTTCCTTCCTTCCTTCCTTCCTTCCTTCCTTCCTTCATTCCTTCCTTCCTTCCTCTCTCTCTCCCTCCTCTTCCTCCAAGCTCGGATAATTGGATTGCACTTCTCTTGCATCTCGAGTTGCTAAGCTATTTAAATTTACATAATTAACATAAAAATGTTCTCGGGCCCTCTCTCTGTGGATTTGCGGCTGTCAGAAGATATTGGTCTGCTGGAGAAAATGGTTTAGTTTTTTTTGTGTGCTGAAAGGGAACATGTAGATTATCACAGGGAGACGGATGCGTTTGAGCCGAGGCCAAGGGGTTAGTGCATCCTCCAGACACGACACTGTTCTTCTGTGGTTTGTCTGGTTCTGTTGTGTCTCTATCTGTCCATAATTATAATGTAAGCTAGAAACAATACGCTGTAGACAACATTATTAACCACATACCCCTATACTTAGTTGTTCTGTTGTGTCTCTATCTGTCCATAATTATAATGTAAGCTATAGAAACAATATGCTGTAGACAACATTATTAACCACATACCCCTATACTTAGTTGACTAGAATCCCTCCGGGCCAGTGGTTTTCAACCCTTTTCATATCAAGCAAGGCTATTATTTATTCGGCACTTGAGCCACGGACCACCATTTGATGACATTTTGCCTCAAATTAGCCTTTTGTCATTGTTGGATAAGATTTTGTCCCCAATTCCATGCTGTGTTGATGTTGGTACCATTAGGAGAGACAGCAGGCCAAACGTTGATCAAAATAACAATTATTCTTCTTACATTGTCTAATTGTGCAGACTTCTTGTAAATTAAGTAATGCAGTGTTTATGTTAAACAATAATGTAACTCTTGAAAGTGTAAAATCTATAATAAGTGTCCATTTGGTTACCAGCTTTCCATAATTTAACTGGAGACCACCTGGAACCCCCTCAAGGCCTACTGGTGGTCCTCGGACCACTGGTTGAAGACCACTGCTCTGGGCTCTATACTAGGCCCCCTCCTATTTCTTTCTCTACACTATAAATAGCCTATCTACAAGCTTACAATGCATCATGATGCAATGTGTTGTGAGCTTGTAGATCTGCCATTTTCACCAAAAGTTTGCTCCATATTAGGGGTTAAGTAGGCAGCATGCAGTAGCAGTTAACCAATAAAAACACATCGAGACAGAAATCTCTTTTACGAGTGCAGGGAACTGGCCAAGAGGCAGAAATAAAGTGCTACCACAATATGACATTACAGAATTCAGACATCCACGTTTATCCTCCAGAATACTCCAGAATAAATTCAATAAGAATCTACAAAGAGTGACTAACGCTAAGCGACAACACTAAGCGACGCAAAAAGGCCAAAGTACTACATTGTTATAGAAATGTACTGTACAATATATACATAAGTAAATAAATATAAGCCTTACCTAGAGGCTAGTACCTGTCTGAACATGCAGTAATGCATCCCCACATGGCAGTGTAGCTTCTCATTGGGGCTTGTGTTGTTTTTGCCCACATGGCAAACAGCAGTGTAGCTTCTCATTGGGGCTTGTGTTGTTGTTTTTCTTGTAACTCACATCTCTGTATTTGCTAACATAACTATACACAACAACGCGAGGCACATTAAACAGAGGCTCTTGCAGCTGGGAGTCAATTTCTATCAGCATCAGAAACACTTCCATCCTGCAGGGCCTTGTCTAAAAAAAGAACAGCCAGCAGCTCTGGTTGTATTGCTAACCCGAGTGACACGGCTTATTACAAGCTCTAATGCCCCACTCGGTGATAAGAAGGCCACTTGTTTTCTCACTTTATGTTCTGAAGAAGGCTTCTTGGCTGGTTATCACTGCATGAGTCGCCCCATGAGTTCGGGAACGCCAGCCGTCTAAAGACTGCACGTCCGCAAACAACCCGTAACCCCGCCGCCCTCACGTCCCTGCCCCGGCCAAAAGTCCTCCACGCGCCCTGACCTTGCTCGCTGTGTGCTGAAGGGGAAGTGGCACTTGTGTGCCATGCAGGCAAGATGGCACTTATCGTACACTGCGCTGTCGGGAGTAGGCCCTGAACCCACCCTCGGGTGTTGTGCATATCAGACGTGGCGCGACAGCGCGACTCCACTGTACTCGAGCCTTATCTCGCCCTCTCTTCTTGCGAAGTCATTATTCTGCTAGTGCTACATCCGCTCCTGCAGGGCTGCACGGCGGCACGCACATCACGGGCACGTATCTGCACGCTGATACGGAAACACCCGCCTGCACGCACGCACACACACATGCACGCACGCACGCACGCGCACAAGCCAGCACGCTGACCACAGCTACAAAACACATCAGACACGGGCAAAGGCCGTCCACTCCACTCCACGGAGGAGGAGATGATTCCATTCTTGCAACTAACGGTGAAGCACTAATGTCTCAGCAGCTCATGTTCCACTGGGATGGAGGGTGTGGAGGGTGAGACGGTTTGTTTAGCATTTAGATGGACTGTGTGCATCTGTCTCAGATGCACTTTATTCAAATGATATTATGTAACGTTGAACGCCCAGCACGCAGTGGGGTGCACATGGTAATTGGATATATAGCATGCAGGCCTGGCATAATGATCTGCCTCATTGTTTGTGCGGCATTGCTTTCTCGTTTTGGCTCTCCCCTCCTTCAGAGTTGATGGAGTGCGAGGCGCGTGCAGATGGATATGAAGAGGGAAGCCTCGTGTTTGTCTGTCGTCTGATTAACGACCTACATGGAATGGTGACGAAGGAAGGCCCCTTTTCACGATAACCCCAACAATACCAGCCCCCCCTCAACCCATAACCCTCCAATGGCTCCCCGGCCGTGTCTATAATGTAAAAGCCATTCATTTCCGTCCAGTCAAGTGTCGCACCATTTGTCCCACAAAAAGGTCTCTGATTGGGAGCTAATTGGGGGGGCTGTCATCCCACTGTCCTCAATCGCTTTTGTTGTCTCGCCCGCTCCGTTTGAGGCTGGAGATAGAACCCCCCCACACACACACACACACACACACACACACACACACACACACACACACACACACACACACACACACACACACAGACCTCATCAATCCCAGTCTGTCCTAACATGGAGTAACTAGGCTGTCTAAAGTCGTTTTGAACGTGGCCACTCTCTTGCACAGCTCGGATGTCAGCCTGTATACCTGTTTTAACAGAGACCTTGAAGCCTTTTGCTTTGTTTTGTTTAGTTTGTGTCCAAAAGGCCCCGGGGCGGGCCATCTCCCTTCCTTCCGTCTATCGGGTTCTCATGGTGTTGGGGTTGACTGACACACAGACAGATTTGAATTATGAGAGTCTTTAATGCGTCTGTGAGGCTGCAGTGGTTATGAAAACATTCCCACTTCCTCACCCCACCCCCCAACCCCCCCTCAAACCCCCACTCCTCGTGAGTTATTGCCAGTGCAGTACATGTGAGAATACATTAGCACGAGATGTTTGTACCGGCCCTATACATCGTTCCAAATATAAACTAACGAGCTTCACTCAAAGGCACGTTTTGCTCGTACGTCTGAACATCACTCACGCATCAAGAAACGCGGCCGCCTCTTTGTCGATATGTCACGCTTTGTTCACAGCTCATCCGTCAACGTATTTAGGGACACACATGCACGTGTGCCCCCACCCACGCAAGCACGCACGCACGCACGCACGCACGCACGCACGCACGCACGCACGCACGCACGCACGCACGCACGCACGCACGCACGCACGCACGGCTGCATGGGCTCATGACTTTGGAATGGAGACAGAGAGAGGGATATTTGCCGTGCGAGGTAATCCATACCTGAACGCCCCGCTGCATCGGGCTGATGGGATTAAAGAGCTCATTTTGATGCAGGCTGTGCTTGATGTGTTGGATGGAGGAGACGCTCCAGCAGATCTCACTGATGTGTGTGTGTGCTCCGCTGCCTGTGTCCTTGGCAAGGGTGTTGGGCGTTGGGTTGACACTGTGTGTGTGTGTGTGTGTGTGTGTGTGTGTGTGTGTGTGTGTGTGTGTGTGTGTGTGTGTGTGTGTGTGTGTGTGTGTGTGTGTGTGTGTGTGTGTGTGTGTGTGTGTGTGTGTGTGTGTGTGTGTGTGTGTGCGTGCGTGCGTGCGTGCGTGCGTGCGTGCGTGCGTGCGTGCGTGCGTGCGTGCGTGCGTGCGTGCGTGCGTGCGTGCGTGCGTGCGTGCGTGCGTGCGTGCGTGCGTGCGTGCGTGCGTGCGTGCGTGCGTGCGTGCGTGCGTGCGTGCGTGCGTGCGTGCGTGCGTGCGTGCGTGCGTGCTGTGGTATATTCTGTATGTTCCGCTCGACAGTGTGTACATTTGTTGCTGCTGGCTTTTAACGAGAGAGAGAGAGAGAGAGAGAGCACCTATACCTCATATATAGAGCAGTGCAATTCAATTACACATTCAGATGTACCTGCAGGTGGGCGAGACTCATATTTGAATGTAAGTGAATGTAATAGAAGCACAACTCCCAGTGTCTGGTCTGGGTCACACAGCCTACGGTCTCATCCAGGCCATCAGGCACATCACAAAGTGCACTATATAATGAAGTGGAATATAAAACAGCCATAATGCACACAAACCATAACAAATGGCAGTGACATTAACATAATATAACACACACACGTGCGCGCACATTTGTGTGCAAATGCATGTGCATTCGCCTTAAACCACAGGATGTGTGACATTATGTCGATACGTAGGGAGCGCACGTTTAATATATGCAAATGTCATGTGCATTTCTACAGCAATAACATAAAACTACAACAAACCGTAGCCTTCCCATGCTGATTTTATCTAAATGAAATACTATTACAATGCAAATGTTAACATTGTTATTGAAGTAGCCCTTTTCATATCAACGGTCCATTATGTATTCTGCATTTCAGCCACGAACCACCATTTTGATGACATTTAGACTCAGACCCGAAACTAAACAATTATGTCCACATTTCCATTCAGTATTGACGTTGGTAATTTACCATTAGGAGAGATATAACGGGCAAAGGTTGATCAAAATCACAATTCTTCTACAGGGTTAGGGTGCAGACTTCTTGTAAATTAAGTAATGCAAATGTTTAACAATAACTTAACTCTTTGAGAGCGTAAAATGAAACCAAATGGACCTGTAGTACGGGTCCATTTGGTTTCATTTTACGCTCTTAAGAGTTAAAGTTCTAATAAGGGTCCATTTGGTTACAACAACCGTCCAGCAGTTAGCTGCATGGGGACCACCTGGAACCCCCTCAAGGACCACTGGTGGAGAACCACTGAAGTAGCCTACCCATTCTGGGCGGGAACCCCTTTTGGTGTTTTAAGCATTGTGTTATACTTTAGCTATTGAACAATAGCAGATCTACAAGCTCGTAGCGCGCCACCGAGTGGCGCGCTACGAGCTTGTAGGTCTGCTATTTTTGAAAAATCGTGAAAATATGACGCAAATCATACGTTTTTCTGAAAAGTGTCATGATTTAGAAGACATTTGTAGAATCTGGAATCAGGTCGAAATGGGTTAATTCAAGCTTTTGCTGGGCCTCTCCAGAGGTTGCTTCTGGGCGGGACGTGGCCCGCGTGCCACCACATGAATAACACCTGCCATCGAGGCACATCCCCCCCCACTGGCAGAATTCCACCAATCTTCTCTATATCACTCTTGGCCCTGTCCATCATTACCGGTTACCTAGGGAACCGGGTCCTTTAGTTCAGCCTCAGGTGTGTGTGTGTGTGTGTGTGTGTGTGTGTGTGTGTGTGTGTGTGTGTGTGTGTGTGTGTGTGTGTGTGTGTGTGTGTGTGTGTGTGTGTGTGTGTGTGTGTGTGTGTGTGTGTGTGTGTGTGTGTGTGTGTGTGTGTGTGTGTGTGTGTGTGTGTGTGTGTGTGTGTGTGTGTGTGTGTGTGTGTGTGTGTGTGTGCGCGTGCGTGCGTGCGTGCGTGCGCGCGCGTGCGTGCGCGCGCGCGCGCGTGGCATTGTGACCTTGGCGCCTTACAGCTGTCACACAATTTAAGATAATGACAGGGCCGTGACACATGGCTTCCTATCAACCTGTGTGTGTGTGCGTGCGTGCTTGCGCACCATATCAATATTATTCATCAAACACATGGGACTGTGACTCACTGCCTGACTAATACATTAGGAAGGAGGGAGAAAAAAAATCCATTTCTGATGTGTTGTTGATGGATTATCGACTGATACTTTTTTAAATACTTTTTGCTCGCACACCATCTGCGGCCACAGAGTGATGTGCGTTTAAGAATGATTGATGGCTTTGTCAGGATGTTTTGTGAGGAGGACAACAATACTACACTGTAAAAAACTGCACCTGTGCCGATTTATTTGACAGTCACAGTGGATTGTTGATCCCGGGGGGGGCGATGTCACTTGTTGTCATTTACTGGTGTCACGACCGTGACTGTGTTAATGTCACTTTTTAGGGTTCTGCAATACGCACGCCCATTCGGCGCGTTCGGCCAGACCACTCCACAGAAGACACACATGTCATGATGAATGACATGTGTCATGACATGTGCCATGTATGCTGTGTGAATTCACAGCATACATGTCCAACTGGCGGCCCCGAGGGCCACATCATGTGGCCACCACCTTCACTTAGTGTGGCCCGCAGGTTAAAACGTGTCACAGTATGACACGTTTTGAGCTTGTAGATCTGCTATTTTTGATTGAGTGTGGAACTACTGTATAGTGGCCCTCTGGAGTGAGTGTGGAACTATAGTGGTCCTCTGGAGTGAGTGTGGAACTATAGTGGCCCTCTGGAGTGAGTGTGGAACTATAGTGGTCCTCTGGAGTGAGTGTGGAACTATAGTGGTCCTCTGGAGTGAGTGTGGAACTATAGTGGTCCTCTGGAGTGAGTGTGGAACTATAGTGGTCCTCTGGAGTGAGTGTGGAACTATAGTGGTCCTCTGGAGTGAGTGTGGAACTATAGTGGTCCTCTGGAGTGAGTGTGGAACTATAGTGGCCCTCTCCATCATCAAGGTTGCCCACCCCTGATTCACATGCGGCTCGGATGGTTTACCAGGGGCTGTTGGTATAGAGCAGGGGTCCTCAACCTTTTCAGGTTCTCAATGTTTTGAGGCATTCAGCATATCAAATTAGTTTGACTCGGTTCCACAGAGATCAATATTGTGAATATGCAAAGGGGTGAAAGGGCTATTTTGTAATGTTTTGCCTCTTTCTTATTATTATTTGACAATTTGGCCAGTTTCCATGGTAACACACCAGGTGGTGTTCTTGAAGTGTTTGTTAGTGTGCATAATGGCAGGAGCCGGTTGGTCATGAAGAGAAGGCCGCTCAGAGACACTGGCACACACACGCATGAAAAAAAAGAAAAGAAAAACAATTGTATTTGTATTGTTTTTAGGGGGGCTAGTGAATTATGGTGTGTGTGATATGATGAAATGTGAATCTTTAATCATATTCCATCATATTAAAGTGCTTTTGGAGAGAAATGAGACAGACTCCATGTCATACTTTCAGTAGTAGAGCACTGTAGAATGGAGCTGTGTGTGACTGTGACTGTGCCCAGGTGATGGTCGTTGATGCACATTAATACCTCAAGGAAGGCAAATGTAATGCTACTTTTGCAATGTAGTTAAATAAAAAAAACTACCTCATATCGTGATACGAATCGTATTGTGAGTTGAGTGAATCGTTACATACTTAAAATGCACACTCAACCTCACTATAGAAACAGTGTCCATTGTCAATAGACAGACCTTGCCAGTACATTAATTGCTCAGTTCGTTTAGACTCTTGCAGATTCCATCATATCTCTTTCATTTGCAGTCGTAATTTCGTTCCGCTTCTCTTTAACCCCCAGGTGTTTTTCCATGCTTGTATTTTGGTACACTCTTAATAAAACATTGCCTTCATCCTACACAGTTCTCTTCTTCAATATAGCTTATTTTTAATTCACTTTTTTCCCCCACGTCTGTGTTTCAGGGTGCAGGCGGATTCGACAGAAAGCCGAGTCACAACCCTTCTCTTTCATAGAACACTATTAGTATTCATGAACCATCTCCACCTCCCTCCCCCTGAGCAAGTCCGACGAGACACGCAACCCAAATGCACGCACACACGCCACCGATGAGAAAGGGAGAGAGGGCGCTTCTGGTGTTCTGGCCCGTCTAGATAAGCTCGTCGCCGCTGACATTTCCTGTCCTTCCTCTTTGCTCTCCCCCCCGCCCGTCCATCGCTTTTTCACCCCTGAAGCATTCATTGCTTTCTGTGAAAGGTGGAATGTGAACAGCGCCAAGCGTGCACGGCGCCGCACCGCAATGCTGCCCAGGCTGAAAAACGGAGCCAGTGTGTTGTCATCATCCTGGAGCCATTTCACAATGATAGGAGTGTTGAATCCAATCTTCTGCCAAGAATAGTTTTAAATGCACGACCCCTCCATGCACCCCGCCCTCAATCTCGCACTCTGTACTTGGCTTTGAGCCCCGCCCGTTTTATCACGTGGACATTTTATGAAGTGTGTTCTCAACGTGAGGTCCGAGGACGCCGAGGGGTCCTTGGGGCGGGGTTGCGGGACATCCTCAGCAAAATAAGGACCAGTTTAACAACTGCAGGCCTTTATAATCAAATAAAAAAAGCTCACAACACATTGTTTGCATGCACCAAATACGGATGTCAGGTTGAAAGGTTCACAATTATTTCACTGGCTAGAAGTTAACCCAATGATAGAATGTGCTGTTCACTCTCTCCAACCTACTGTATACTATGAACTACTGTTGTAGAATTCTGTATTAAATCAAGTCTAACAACACAAATCGTATGAGGGTCCCTGCAGGCACATTTGTGTTTTCAAATGTGAGTCCATGGCCAAATATGTGACAATTTTGATAAGATAAGATCTTTATTGTCACTGTATGAGACATACAACGAAATTCCGTTTCGTGCAGCACAACATATAACAGTATCAAGAGAGAACACAAAAGACAACGAAAAACACTGATGGGGCAACTTCATGGCATAAAACTGTTAGACCGTCATAGTCCAGTCCAGTCAAGTCATCTCAATCCATTAATAAATATTCTAATGCACTGTTAAAATAGTAAAATACACCAATAAAATGATAAGATAAAATAAGGGGGACCACACAATCACACATTTTGGAGTCCTTGACATGGACATCCTTGAGAACCCTCTGCGCTACCTCATGTGTCTCATTCTGCAGTGCACTGCACATCAAATGCAAATGCCTAAAAACAGTGGACTCGGTATCCAACAGGTTAGTGTGTTTTTGTGTTTGTGTCTGTGCGGGCAAGCATATCCGATGGGGGAGAAACCTGTTGGCTGCTTTGTATCCCTGCGTGTGTGTTAGCAGTGGCGCTGACAGCTTCAAGGCCCTGCAGGGCTGCAAGTGCACGGCCTCTCTGTGGACTTGTTTGTGTTTGCGCTCCTGTTTTGGCTGCACTCGCCCTGTGCAGAATGGCAGCCCTGCTGCTTGTTACAGGAGTGGGAGGTCAGTGAAGCCGACACACATCCAAGGCATCTCACAGCACTCAAAAGAGCAGCACTCAAAAGATGGCTGCCGAGAGAGCATGGTGTAGCTCTGACACAGCCATTACAGGGAAGAGAAGAGATCATGACTTGATCTGCAGCGCTATAGAAAGATCAGTGTGGAAAGGGAGAGATCTGTCAAGTCATGAAGAAACAGTTAATAGGTGTACATTTTTGTCATACTAGTTTCAAGCAAACTAGCTATTGAAAGATATCAGATCTACAAGCTCATAGCGTGGCACCGAGTGCTGCGCTACGAGCTTATAGATCTTATTTTTGATTTTTTTTTTGAAAATGTTGTGCAAATCTTTGAATATATATTCTTTCAGAGCGGGGGGGGGGGGGTCGCTGGAACAACATATTTTGAGATGGGGGTCATAGGCCAGATACATATAATTCTAGGGGTTCTTGACATGAAATAGTTGAGCACCACTGACATAGAAACATAGGGTTTTTCAGAAAACTGTCAGGATTTAGAAGGCATTCGTAGAATCGTCCTCAGGTCTAAATGGGTTAAAAACTAAATAATTTGACTTGCTGCTCTGTAGTTTTCTTTTTTTTGCATTTCACAAATTCACATAACCTTTTTGGCATGCATATTCACTCTTCTGTGACCAGAAACAAACAAACATCCTCCTTTATTGCGTCAAAGTGGCCTCTAGTTCTGGACTCCAGGAAGAATAGCCACGCTTTTGCAAGTGCTAATGGGGATCCATAATACAGTAAAGTAAACTAGTGTATTCAGACCTCTCCCACCCGTCGGGGGGAGACGGTGTAGTTTATTCAGACCTCTCCCACCCGTCGGGGGGGAGACGGTGTAGTTCATTCAGACCTCTCCCACCCGTCGGGGGGGAGACGGTGTAGTTCATTCAGACCTCTCCCACCCGTCGGGGGGGAGACGGTGTAGTTCATTCAGACCTCTCCCACCCGTCGGGGGGGAGACGGTGTAGTTCATTCAGACCTCTCCCACCCGTCGGGGGGAGACGGGGTATACGTGTGTCATTAATGCACAGTGATGGATCCTTGTTAGCGTGAAATAAAGCCCGGAATATACTCTTGACATATATCAGCACCGGCACCAATCACCTCTGTCCGCCCGCCCGCCTGCAGCCAGCCAGCCAGCTCGCTCACTCGCTGCCTCACAAGCGCACACACACACACACACATGTCCCCGTGGCCGTCGTCCAAATTGATTTCCCCTGTCTTCCACAGCGTTGCATTGTGGGTCCGACAGCGAAATAAGGTGTCATACACGACCACGGGGACCAGATGAACGCACGCCGCCAGAAACAGCCATTCGTAGCTTTTTTTCCCTTTCTTCTTTCCATTATAGGCGCGAGGAGGAGCGGAGATAGCACTCTGTGCTGCCGGAGGTGGTGATGATCCTCCCTCATGTCTCTGCCGTTTGATTAATGTCCCCGCGGCTCCGTTGGACTCACGTCACTCGCTATCACATCAGGACGGGAATTCATTATTTTATTTTTTTAACCGTCCGTTACGTTCATTCAATTGCGGTCATTTCACCAAGAAAGGAACATGAATAATGGTATTGGGTCATGGCGGGTGCAGTAAAGAACCTCTAGTTAGTTACTTCATGCATCCCATGGACCCTTGCACGTCTCTATTTTGAACATGGCCTAAATTAATGGCCAAACATTCTCTTATCTATCTACAGGACTCCTTGTAGATAGACCTTGTGTAGATAGACATTGTGAGCTTGTATTTTTCCGGCTACAATATTTGGTGTCGATGGAAAAATATTCAGCATATGTCCCTGGGAGGTTTTTATGGATTCCTCCATGTTAGGATAGACCCGCTGTGAGATGGAGGATGGCTGATTTAAGCAGTCACACCTGGCCTGAGTCAAACTAGAACTGGACTCAGAGCTGGATAAATTAAATCAGTCATCTCCACAAACACTCAGAAGAGAGCGTTTGTCCGGACATTGGAGAGCTATCGCCTCTCCTGTGTAAAATGTCATATGTTGTGTTATTCCTTGCACTGAGAGGAATAAACCAGTCTACTTAAGAAAGCTGCCCTGTGTTGTGTCCTTCCTTGCCCTGGGTAGTGACTAGTCGGTCACATTTTACACAGGAGAGGCGATAGCTCTCCACTGTCCGGACAAACACTCTCTTCTGAGTGTTTGTGGAGATGACTGATTTAACCTGCTGTGCCTTGATCAAGTCCATGCACAACAGGCGCGCAGCCACACCCAGCCCTGAGTCCAGTTCTAGTTTGTCTCAGGCCAGGTGTGACTGCTTAAATCAGCCATCCTCCATCTCACACCCGCCTTACATCTCATTGGCTCCCTGGCAGGCATAGTTTTACTGAGGTTAAGGTTACGGTAGGTTTAATGCATGGATAGCACTATGAATAGATCCTATAAGAATAATGCTGCCAAGTTCATGTAAAAACCTATTGTTTTGAAAAACCGCCGGTAGCTATTTCTGGAAATAGTGTTCTCCCCACTGAAGCAAATGGCATTTATTTCATATACAGTATACAGTATATCTCTGCTGTCTGGAAGAAACCCTAGCTGGTTTGGCAGATAGTCTGAGGATCCAATGGAGTTAGGAGGTTTTCGCCAAAGGACATTTTAATACATTCCATTGGTTCAATATACTTTTTTAACCAACACAAAGATGTAAAGGGTATTCAATGGCATCGATTTATAAAGAAAATGAGAGCAACGAATAGCTCTCTAGTTGGCATTTCACACATAATGAAACTCCGTGCACTTCTTCTCTCTCTCTCGGAGATGCAGGAGCCGCCTGTGGATTCTCCTTAAACAAGGATGCCTGCCCTGCACTCATTAACAGCTGGCGCAGAGCTCAGTGGGGAGCTGACATGGTTGCACTGTGGCGGTGCGTGACAGGGCCCTCCCCCTCTCATCTCCCCCACCCCACTATGAGGCTGGCGCGTGACAGGGGCCCTCCCCCTCTCATCTCCGACCACCCCACCCCAGTATGAGGCTGGCGCGTGACAGGGGCCTCCCCCTCTCATCTCCCCCACCCCACTATGAGGCTGGCGCGTGACAGGGGCCCTCCCCCTCTCATCTCCGACCACCCCACCCCAGTATGAGGCTGGCGCGTGACAGGGGCCTCCCCCTCTCATCTCCGACCACCCCACCCCAGTATGAGGCTGGCGCGTGACAGGGGCCCTCCCCCTCGCATCTCCCCCACCCCACCCCAGTATGAGGCTGGCGCGTGACAGGGGCCCTTCCCCTCTCATCTCCCCCACCCCACCCCAGTATGAGCCTGGCGCGTGACAGGGGCCTCCCCCTATCATCTCCGACCACCCCACACCACCCCAGTATGAGGCTGGTGCGTGACAGGGGCCTTCCCCTCCCATCTCCCCCACCCCACCCCAGTATGAGGCTGGTGCGTGACAGGGGCCCTTCTCCTCTCATCTCCCCCACCCCACCCCAGTATGAGGCTGGTGCGTGACAGGGCCCTTCCCCTCTCATCTCCCCCACCCCACACCACCCCAGTATGAGCCTGGCGCGTGACAGGGGCCCTCCCCCTCTCATCTCCCCCACCCCACCCCTGTATGAGGCTGGTGCGTGACAGGGGCCTCCCCCTCTCATCTCCCCCACCCCACCCCAGTATGAGGCTGGTGCGTGACAGGGGCCTTCCCCTCCTCTCATCTCCCCCACCCCACCCCAGTATGAGGCTGGCGCGTGACAGGGGCCCTCCCCCTCTCATCTCCCCCACCCCAGTATGAGGCTGGCGTGTGACAGGGGCCTTCCCCTCTCATCTCCCCCACCCCACCCCAGTATGAGGCTGGCGCGTGACAGGGGCCCTCCCCCTCTCATCTCCGACCACCCCACCCTACCCCGGTATGAGGCTGGCGCGTGACAGGGGCCTTCCCCTCTCATCTCCGACCACCCCACACCACCCCAGTATGAGGCTGGCGCGTGACAGGGGGCCCTTCCCCTCTCATCTCCCCCACCCCACCCCAGTATGAGGCCATGCCACAGCGCCATGCAGATGAAAGCACCGCGGGTGCACCGGCCATGGCGTCTGCTCTGCACCGTAGCAGCGGCAGGCAGCGGTGTCGAACTGGCTTTTGTTAGACCGAGCGGGGGGGGGGGGGGGGGGGGGGGGGGGGACTTCAGAGGGGGTGCGGTGATGTAAGGGCCCTCTCTCTATTTATTCAGCCGTCAGATATTAAAGTGGGAGCCCAGGATTTGAGCTCTCATCTGGGACGCCTCGCCATTAATAAACAAAGTGGCTTGTATTATGCATGACTGGTGCTTTGAACCCCCTCCCATCCACCCCCCTCCCCACGCCCCCCTGCCCGCCCCCACATCCCACTCATCCCCTCATTTGTTGTTCCTTTTTTTAAAGATGGCGTGCTGCGATTTTTGTATTTGTTCCAGTCTTTCATGTGTTTAATATGAGGTACTTCATTAGACCCCTTGGTGTGGTTGTTATGCACACCAACCAAGGCATCATTGTTATGCAATGATGTCTTCCCTTTGTATTTAGGGTTTCTTCCTGGAGGCTGAAACCTTGACAGTCAAATGTGCCAATGAAAGAACTGTGATATAGTGACATCACAATATCATCCCCTCCCCTAACCCCTCCCCCTTTATCATACATACAACAGCAGCTGTGGGTGCGGCTTCAGTTCAGGTGGATCACCACCCATCAGGCAAACCAGTAGCCTTGCCGAGTCATGAGGCCCATAGGGCAGGAGCCTATCTCCTGTTTTTGTAGCGTGAGGCAGCTTGATGTACAAGTACACCCCCTGGACATGACGCTAGTATGTCGCAGGGACTTACCCCCAATCCAACCCTTGATGCTGAGTGTCAAGCAGGGAGGCATTGGGTCCCATTTTTACAGTCTTTGGTATGACCCGGCCGGGGATCGAACCCCAACCTCCCAGTCTCAGGGCGGACACTCTAACCACAAGGCCATGGAGCTGGTCCAGGCAAACCAGGCACACATAAAAATGTGAGGGCTTGATCACAAACTGCACTTGGCAAGGCAAAGGGACACCATTTCATTTTGTGGCTGTTTGCTTTTGCACTCACTCCAAAATGTCGACATTAAATTGAGAGGTTGTTTACCCTGCAAACAGCCTGTTAAATGTTACACCATGCTGGAGTTCCTAAAGTTGCCTGTGCCAAGGAGTCATTTGGAACCCCCCAAATATACTCCCTGGCTATGGTGAAACGGCTTAAATAAGAAAGAAAGCTAATACTACTAATAATAATAATAGCTAAATGTATTCTGACGGCTTAGTGTGAGAACAGGAATGTGTTACTCTTCCTCTCGTAGCATATTAAACAGTGGCATCCACCTTATCATAGCATAATTAGCAAACTCCTCCCAACCCCTTTTGCTGTTAGCATTATGTTATGCTTTAGCTTTTCAAAAATAGCAGACCTACAAGCTCATAGAGCGCCACCGAGTGGCGCGCTATGAGCTTGTAGGTCTGCTATTTTTGAAAAATCGAAGAACGACTGACATAGAAACAAACAAAGCTTTTTCAGAAAACTGTCAGGATGTAGAAGACATTTTTAGAATCTGATCTCAGGTCAAAATGGGTTAAACAGTGGCATCCACCTTATCATAGCATAATTAGCAAACTCCTCCCAACGCCCATGCACCCCTCTGTTCCCTCCACGACATTGCTTTTTTTTAAAATAAATACACATTGACATCTTTGCATGGATATATACTCCCACACATTCCACTATGATTTCCTTGACTGAGAGGTGGTGAGAGGCGGTGAGAGGCGGTGGGGTTGTCAACAGGGGTTTCTCGTCAACATTTGTTTATTCCGGGTGGTTGACAGTAGAAACACCCACGGGATGGGCCGATATTGACTGGGCTTGTGTTTTCCTACTCACTGTGTATGTTTTATTTCATTTTACTGCAGTCAGTCCTATGGGAATGCCTAGTTTTCTTGGCTTAATTATTCCTTGTAGCTGATACAGTAATGGCTGCCGTAGCACATTAGCTCTAAAAGAACAGCAAAAACGTGATCTTTTTTTTGCCGGGCGGGGGCGGGGGCGGGGGCTGGCTGGCTTATTATTCCAATCGATGCAGGATTCCAGGAATCGGAGAGCAGGCTGAGCAGCCTTCATTTTCCTTGCTATGCATGCATTGCGTACTGTATAATATACACGTGTGCACTCTCTCGCACACATACGTGCACACACACACACACACACGCATACACAGAAGTGCACACATACACAGATTCCACAGACACACAATAACTAACACAGAGTTTGCAGGGAACATCGCATCAAAGACCTCAGCATAATTTATTTTCTGTCTGACACGAGTGTCAGAGGCTCTGACTGAGTGACAGACGGTGCACGCATCGACCTCATTCCCTCCTGCCACCTCCTACTGATGTGCCCACAGGCCACCACCCACACAGCCAACCACAATATGAGGAGGAGGAGGAAGAAGGGAAGCTGGAAGTACCTTCACTAAAAACGCTGTGACAACACTCCACACGTCCCCAAACTCTTCTCCTTTCTGGCTCCAAAACTATGCAATGCACTTCCCACTGCAATCAAAACTGCAGAATCACTCAATCAATCTTCCGCCGTAGTCTGAAAACCCACCTCTTCAGACTCCATCTTACCCCGTAGCACTTGCCGTAACACTTGCCCTAGCCTCGACGACCTATACAGGCGTATGCAAACTGCTCAACTTATGTAAATTAGATAGCATGTAGACATAACACTCTATAGTGTATACGCATAGTTTCATTATATTCCACTGTTAGGTTCTTAGCCTCCGTATGATTCTTGAAGGATATTTTTTATGTCTTTTATGTACTACCATGTTTTGTTCTTGCTTACCTTAAATCGCTCTGGATTAAGAGTATCTGCTAAATGCCTAAATTGAAGAAGAAGAAGAAGAAGAAGGAGGAGAAGAAGGAGGAGAAGAAGAGAGTAGATGGGAAGGAAAGGAGATTAATTGAGTCGGGAGAAAAATGTGATCGTTCACAGCAGGAAGGGGGTAGTGGAAGGCTGGAGGGCAGCGAGGGAGAGAGGGAAAGAGAAGGGTATACAAGGAAGGATGAAGTCTAGTCTCCATCAGTGTGTCGGAGGGCCTCTAACTCATCTCCTCGCACACAGAGTCTTGACACACTTAAATCTCCTCCCGGGGGCTTTGGGGAGTTGGGGGGGGGGTGCTGCACAGATGAACCGAGGCACTACTGGAGCAGAACCAGAGATAGGCGCACACCCCCCCTTCCCCTCTCCCCTCACTCCCCGACCACTGCATGCGCTCCACACAGCACCCCCCCACCCCACATCTTATCCCAACCCATCAGTCATTTCAGCGAGGAAATAGGTTATTCAGGAGTCACCCAGGTGATTTCTTTTCCCCCCCAGTCGAGGCCTGACTGGGCTGGACTCACGGTTCTGGGCCACGGAGCCCTAAGCCTCTGCCTTTTATAGTTTGATGGTCGCCACTCGAATCTCCAGCGAACGGGAGAATACACCCGGAGGCAGGAAACAAATTGTGCGTTGCATTGACTTTTTCCTCCTGCTTCATCATCAGCCCACCGCATGGCACTTGAAGGGCCCGGCTGATAGAAACGGCCCTGACCCAAAACAAAGAGAAGACCCAGAGGCAATGCTAAAACCATTGACCGTTTTGGACAGTACGATTCTGTATGCACTGTCCAAAATGCGACAGCTTAATGCTGATATTTTGTAATATAATAGTATACACAATGGAAAATGTTCTGTCTGCCAAGAGTTGGTTTGTGTTCTACTTGTCTGGAATTATTTTGTGTTTCCTCCCTGAGATCTGCTGAAAGGAATAGATTTTGAGGCTAAAACATTGCCTGAGATGGTTGTTGGTTTTTATACTCCTATCTCGGTGTCGATGTTTAGTTAGATTATTTGCATTAAAGCTGCTATAAGCAATAATATGTCAACATTTTAATTATTTTTTTATTTTTTATTTGTTTGGTATTCAGACAGCCAGCAATGGGTAGAACGCTCCCACAAAAAATGTAGTCTCTGTGACACATCTAGGGGCCACAATCTGCATTCAAAGATTTTCCTAGAAGCTTTGTCATTTGTCGATTTGCCTGTCTGCTTCCTGATTGGTTAGTCACTGCGACCGGGTTTTTTTCGACCAATGACAAAGCTTCTAGGAACATCTTTGAATGCAGATTGCGGCCCCTAGATGTGTCACAGAGACTAAATTCGTTTTGGGAGCGGTTCTACCCATTGCTGGCTGTGAATACCTAAAAAATAAAAAGGTCATTAATATTTTGACATATTATTGCTTATAGCAGCTTTAATCGTCTCCATCCACATCCCAGTGACTGTGGCAGGCTCTCAGAGCGTGCTTATGGTGCATATTTGCCCATTCGTCATCCGGTTCCATGCGGCTCCCATGCGGGTGGCGCGTGAGGGCAGGGAACGGGAGGAGCGCGGGCGGGCGGGCGGGCGTAGGTCAATATCTCCTCAGACAGAGTCAAGTGAAAGCGATAACTCGGCAGAGGCCGTAAAGGAGATTGATTCTAGCGCGCCGGAGCTGTGTGCAGGCGGAGGAGGACGCTCCTTAATGGCAGTACAGAGGCACAGCGAAGGCCTGTCTGGCGTCTTCCTGTACTTAGAGGACAGAGTCGTTGGCTATAATCTGTCTGAGACGATAACTAATGTGGTTTTCCCTCTATCTGCTGGAGGATATAAACCCCAAAAGGGCTTATCTCATGGCCTGTATGTGTAAGGCAAATCACTCGGTCGCCCCCATCTTTTCCGTAAAGAGCCTATATCCTCCTCTTCTCTTTCCTCCACACGACAGCCAATGTGTCCCGTGATTGGACGGAGGATTATTGTCCGCCAATGGCAGGGTGTGCGAGCGTGGGCGGAGCTTAAGATGATCTTACTGACTTCATCATGCCAGAGAGAGAGAATGCAGGAAAGAAAAACAATTGTTTTCTTCCACTATCCTCTATTTTATGGATGAACGGAAAGTGTTGCTGAACGATGTTTGTAACACACACACAAAAAAAAACATGACATTTAATCTGCTGAATTATATTTGTTGATGCTGGGGGACTGGATGCCGGCGCCTTGGCCTCCACGTATCTGATCCTCCTCTTCCCTCTTCTGCATGCGCGTTTAACCCATTTTGACCTGAGATCAGATTCTAAAAATGTCTTCTACATCCTGACAGTTTTCTGAAAAAGCTATGTTTCTATGTCAGTCGTTCTTCGATTTTAAAAAAATCACACCCGTGTGAACTGAGTGGTGTAAGGTCTTATATAGACTGATCAGCTGTGGTCTGACGTAATGTCTGACGTAATGAAATCACACCCGTGTGAACTGGGTGACCATAGCAACCGTGCTCATTTTTTGAGCACAGACAGACAGACACGTAAACTAACAAAGCCAGTTGTAGGAGTGGTTTACACCACTCAAAAATAGCAGACCTACAAGCTCATAGCGCGCCACTCGGTGGCGCGCTATGAGCTTGTAGATCTGCTATTTTTCAATAGCTAAAGCATAGCATAACGCTAACACCAAAAGGGGTTCCCGCCCAAAATGGGTTAAATTGAAACAGGCATCTAACACTTCCTCTAAATACTGGAAACTCATGTTTAATTTGACTCTCAGTCTCCCCAGTAATTTGGGCTCCTCAGTGTTTTCAATTAAACTTTTTTTTTTGCATTTGTGTCCAGAGAGCCCTGAGCACTCTTGCAGGCAGGCATGCATGCGGCGCCCTGGCCAGGCTCTCGCTTGCATATTCATGTCATGGTAATTAGAGGGCATATCATCACCAGCACCAGATCAGTGTCAAACCTTTCAGCCTGATGCATGCTCATCCATCTGCACAGGTTAGGCTTAACCCATTCAGGCCTGACGTCGAAATTAAAAAAAAAAAAAATCTAAATCATGACAATTTTCTGAAAGATTTGAGGCACATTTTAACGATTTTTCAAAAATAGCAGACCTACAAGTTCATAGCGCGCCACTCGGTGGCGTGCTATGAGCTTGTAGATCTGCTATTTTTCAATAGCTAAATTATAACATAATGTTTAAAACACCAAAAGGGGTTCCCGCCCAAAATGTGTTAACCGCAAATTGGATTAGATTTACCACCCGCTGTCATCGTGAACCCAAAACCGATGCATTGGTGGATGATGGATTATCTTAGCCTCTCTGGAGCACATTGCATCTGCGGGTTATGTCATATAACGATATGCCATGGGAAAAATTGGCTTTTGAAATGATTTGGATCTGAGTCTTAAAGATGGAGTGTCATGTTTGTTTTTTTCACACCCTAAAACGTGATCATCAGGTATTATTGAGGGGTGCAAGCCCCTCCTATAAACAGCTATAGTGTAGATTCTGTCTTAACACAAAAACACAAACATTAAATGCCATTGACAATGAATGGAGAATTTATGATATTGTGATGTCACTATATCACTGTTTTCTTCATTGGCACGTTTGACTGTCAAGGTTTCAGCCTCCAGGGAGAAACCCTAAATACAAAGGGGAAGACATCATTGCACATAACAACCACACCAAGGGGTCTAATGAAGTACTGTCACCTCATAAACACATGAAAAACATAACAACCACACCAAGGGGTCTAATGAAGTACTGTCACCGCATAAACACAGGAAAAACGGAAGAAAAAATTACAATACAACAATCACAGCACTTATTTCTGTTGTCAGCGCCACATTAAGTACACAAACATAATGTCTGGTTGCATTTTGAGATGCAGGTAAACTCACCTAACCTGACTCCGCCAGATGGGGCAGCAGAGAGTACACTGGGTTCCCCCCCTCCTGCTCCCATCTGGGAACTCTCAGGCAGACTCGATGCTCCGGCCACCAAACGGCCTGGCCAATCAGCGGCAGCTAGAGGCGGGATCAAGGCATACACAGTGGGTGTTCCCAGATGGGAGCAGGAGGGGGGGAACCCAGTGTACTCTCTGCTGCCCCATCTGGCGGGTGAGGTTAAAACTCACCTGGAACTTGAGGAATTAGACCCTGGGAGGGGAGCCGGGGGGGGGGGGGGGGGGGGAGCTTGGGCTGGACGTTTCTAGCTCAAGCTAAGATGGATGGCTGGAGTGCAGCTAATTAAGGCTAGATCTTGGCACTGCCAATGTGCTTCCACGTGGCCTCCATTCGTCAGACGCCCATCGGCCCTGTTTGACCTCGCCTTGTCCGTCGCCTCTGAATTGTCTGCATCTGTCTCTGGTTTGAAACATGGGCCGCCCGGGGGTGGCTAGCTCCATATCGACTCTACTACGCCGATGATTTACCGCTGTTTTCTTAAACACCTTTTTTCCCCTCAGTTTTACCATGTCTCTCCTACATGATTAACATCTCTCCCTGCTCATTGTACTGCCCCACACCCCTCTCTACACACACACACACACACACACACACACAGTGTGCGCACACACACATGCACAACCTATTTTCAATGGTAGGAGCTATAGGGGGAGATAACGTGTGCTCGAGTATAGCGGCTGGCTGGAGTGATTTGTAGCCACCCTGGTATCTGCACTCTGCACAGAAGCAGCTAGAGCCCCCAGACGATGCTTTGACTTTAAGCGCTCTCCCCTGTCGAGAGAGCGAGTGTTTCACTGCCTGTCAGTCATCCGTCTGGCCCCGTCAACTCCTTCCCTCCCTCCCTGCCTCCCTTTCATATCCCCTCCTTGTGGCTTCTATATCTACAGTGCGGAAAAGTGTAACGCTCTCTCTGCATATATCAATCACATCTCACTCACAGGTGAAGCCACCTAGGGATCGCGAGGTCAGAGACCTGCGGGGGTGTAAGATACATTATGTTGATAGAGGCTCTTTCTTTGTAGCCACTAGCCATGGGTGAACTGCTGATCAATGGAATCCAGCTTTGCATACATGACTCAAACATGCAAGTAGTGTTGATTTTGTCGACTGAAACTCATGTCGACTACTACCGTTTTACACTGAGGAAAGCTGAATAAAAACTAGATTATAACTAAGCCATGGTGACTAAATCTAAGACTAAATGGGTTGACAATTTCGTCAGTATAAGTAAAAGACACAAGTCATTTTACACTTGGTTGCATGCTGGAAAATAGCAGATCTACAAGCTCCCAACACATCGCAACACGACTCATTGTGAGCTTGTATAGATGTGCTGTAAAATCAGTCATCACGGCGGCCACGCCAAATACATTTTAAATCTCATGATATTTAGTCTAAACTAAAACTAGAGTAACACTGAAACCTTTCAGATGACTAAAATGTACTAAAACTAAACCTAAATCAACTTTCATTTCAAAGACTATATGCCTAAACTAAAGTCAAAATTTGCTGTCAAAATCATCACTACATGCAAGAACACAAAACTGTTCCCTGGCCCATTATTATATGAAGTTTCTTTCCTTTTCTTTCGGCATGTTTTGAGTAGCCATTTTTAGCGCTCTTGATGTTGACAATTGGACGGACCAAAAAATGGAGACTTCAAATGAATCTGGCAAAAAGCTACCGTGATTTATTTGGCTGATGCATTGTACGTATAATTGGTGCTGTGACCCTAAACACCCACCAATCACATCCACTCCTGCAAATAGCATCCAAAGTGTATTTTGATACGAGGCATGGTCGCTTTAATGTTCCAATTAACGAATTAAAGCGTGTGTGTGTGCGCGAGTGTGCGTGTGCGCCTGTGTTTATCATTTTCGGAAATTTTACACCTTTCCAGTGAAGTCCTCTTCCCGCCCACTCTCTACCAGTCAAAGTAATTACACGGTGTAAATTTAACTTGCACAATGTTTGCTCTGTCGTGTCACAGCACTGCATCGCGGCAATTATACGATTGCTGGAAATCATAAATGAGAATCCTGTTATGTGTTTGCTTATAGTAATCCCATGGCTTTCATGGCTCCGATGCAAAGCCTGTAATTCTGCTGTCAGTCAGTGTGAGAATGGAACCATTTTGAGGGATGCTAACAGTCAGTGTTCAGAATGATTGCATTGCACTGGGATGGATGGATGGGGGTGAAGGCAGAGATATAGGTGTGATGGCTATACAGTGATGAAGAAGTGCCATGATTTACCCCATCCTCATCACCAGGTATTATTATTATATAAGGAATACATATATTTGTTTCAAACAAGTGTACAGTATTTGTTAAAATGTTGTTTTTATGTGGACACGCCCACCAGTTAATTAAGTACCATCTGAACTGAAGCCGCACCCACAGCTGTTGATAAAGGGGGATGGGTTAGGGGAGGGGATTATATTGTGATGTCACTATATCACTGCCATTTCGATCGGGCCTTTTGACTCGAAGGCTTTCAGGTTTCATGAAGAAAAATTCCACAGGGAAGACATATTTCAATATTCTAACCACACCATGGGCTCTATTAGAGTAATGTTAACATAGACACATACAAAACAGAAAAACTAGCCTACAAAAATCACGGCACTCCATCTTTAACCCATTTTGGGCGGGAACCCCTTTTGGTGTTATCATTATGTTATGCTTTAGCTATTGAAAAATAGCAGATCTACAAGCTCATACAGTATGTAGTGTGTACTGTCAGGATGTAGAAGACATTTTTAGAATCTGATCTCAGGTCAAAATGGGTTAAGTACAGTACTTGAGTAAATGTACTTTTCACCACTGATGTGATTGTGTACTTCTCTTAGAGTTCTCATCGGGTCCGAAAATTAAGGCCCGGCCCTAACTGGGCCCCCAACTGATCAGGCCCGAGGCCCTGGTCGGGTTTGTGCAGAATTTGAACTGTGAAACGCCAGTCAGCACCATCTTCATAATAGATAAATACACAAACAGAACAGAACAGAACTATTTATTTTATTATTATAAACACATTCAATATATACTGTATATATTTTTCCATGGAGCCCCCGAGGCCCTGGTCGGGTTCGGGCAGAGTTTGAGAACTCTAACTTCTGTGTACCGCCGAGGAGGCCAGATAGATGGAGGCGAGGAAAGGAAGGAAGGAGGTAGCGGCGATTGATGAATGTCGGGGCGGTGCGGTGCGGCGCGCGAGCAGGTTGAGAGATGGAGAGGGTTATTTCTCTCCCTCGCTCGCTCGCTCTTTCGTCGTCGACGGCGCCGGGAGGTGACCTCTAGCTCTGCGATATGAAGAGAATGTCACGCCACATTACCCCCCCCCCTCTCCTCCCTCTCCCTCTCCTCGCCACCAGACGCAGATGAAGTTTTATTTTTTTGTGCCACGTCGCGGAGAGAAAACAATTTTTTTTGTCCCCCTCCTTGATAAATGCCTGCTATACGTGTGCCCTGGCGGTCCACAGGCTGTTTAAACTGTGCTCTCTCTCTCTCTCTCTCTCTCTCTCTCTCTCTCTCTCTCTCTCGCTCTCTCTGGTCTGTATTAATCAGAAAGCTGCTAGTGTTGAACAGGAGAATCCCCTCTCACCGGTCACATCCATTCACTGTCCATTGGGGACTCTGCTTTCTACACTCATAACCATAAACATTGTTCATGTTGTGTTTTATTCCGTGTTTGTTTTGTTTTATCATAGACTATAATGCCCGTGGCGGCGCCGGCTACCCATAATAATGGTCGCTGGAAGTATAGGGTTCGTAGCCAAGGGGCCAGTGAGGCACTCCAACTATGAAGCACTGGGCCCTAGTGGTAAGAGGAGGGACTACAGGCGGACCCGTGGATTCATGACCGGGAAACCCCGTGCAGCTGGGCTTTAACATTGAGCGCTCGGTTGCACTTCCGCATTTGACCACCAAAATGTGGTGGTCCAATGCGGAAGTAGACGTTTTGAGACGGTCCTTCCGGGTGCTTCAAAACGCCACTGAGCAACTTCCACTGACATGAATAGCGGAGGGGGGCGGAGCTTCGCGCCAGATCAGTCTCTATCCTTTTATATACTCTATGTTCGTAGCATGTCTTTTTGTTTGGCGCCCGGACGTTTTTTCATTTGTATATTCACAAAGAAATAAAGGACATATATTTAGATACATTACATAATTTGCTACATAATCATACTAATAATAATACTTTCATGCAATGCATTGTAAAACATCCAAACCCGACTGTATACTTAATTGACTTCAATTATTGAAGGGGGTTCCGTTTCACTGAATGTTTGCCTCAGAATAGGGATGCTAAATAGTAAGGCTGCACAATATACCGTTGTCGTATTGTTATCGAGGTATGAACATGCGCAATATGAGTATCGCAAAAAGGCAACGGTATCGCGATATCAATATATCGTCAATATATCGATATATCGTCCACTTCTGAAGCCAGCAACCTCCCTCTGTTTTAGCCTGTGTCCCCCGCAAAATAAAGCACCACTTTGTTGCATTAATTGTTGCTAGCCCTGGTCCAGTGCGTTAGCAAACTCACCAATACACTTTTTTGAATAAAGTTTAGTTTTCAATGTTGCAACACTTAAAATATAGCATATGACATTGTAACAGTAATATCGTATATCCTATCGGTATCGCAATATTTGGCATGGATACTGAGATAAAACATTTTCTCCATATTGTGCTAAATACTAACTAGGAAACACTATAGCTAGTCTATACATAAAACCTCAGAGCAGATAGCCAACACAAATGGAGTGACATTAATTGGCCATAGAAGTGGTATAAGACTTAAGTACCAGTGTAGCAACCCGCCTCAGGCCTCCGTGTGACCTTTACCATCGGGCGGCATACCGTTTCCCATCCTGACAGCGAGCCAGCGTGTCCGAGAGAGGTGCGACTTCCACGTGCGTCCCGCGCATGTGGGAGCCTTGTTAATACACAACGCCGCGGAAGGCAAAATGTCACGTACCTCGCTCGTCTGCTCGACCATATGCCAAGGTTAGCAACGTGGCAGCAAGGACACATGTATGCATGACACATGCACACTGTGTGTGTGTGTGTGTGTGTGTGTGTGTGTGTGTGTGTGTGTGTGTGTGTGTGTGTGTGTGTGTGTGTGTGTGTGTGTGTGTGTGTGTGTGTGTGCGCGCGCACGTGTGACTGTCAGTGTGGTTAATTACCCAGAAAGGAGGCCACTATTCCCCACACACCACCACCTAACCAAGCCATCACTCTTTCTTTCTCTCTCTTTCTCTCTCTCTCTCTCTCTGTCCACGTAATTACCTGTCAGAGCGTGCCATCAGATAATAGCGCTGACATTCCATTGGATAAAGGTCCCGTCTGGTGTTCACCTTCAGCGGCATTCAGTCGCTCGGTCCGCTCGGATCGGATCGTCCGGCCGGGGTCAGAGTCAAAATGCCGTTGCTCCGGGTGACTCGGAAGGACGGGAGGGGAAAGGGCGCGATGGACTGACGGGACGTGACAACAAGGCCTTTGGCAGCTATATAGCGGTGGCCCAGCCGGCATGCAGTGGTGGTGCGTACGGTAGTACCGTATTGTGCCGAATATGAGACGACCCCCATTTTAAAGACCCATTTTGTGGAAAAAGAACATTGAATGTCAAATAGTCTGTGGTTCCCAAATGGAACCAAATGGACCCTAACGGGTCCATTTGGTTCCATTTGTACACTATCGGAGTTAAATTAAGATTGATTTTACAATATAAATTGATCTCAGAGATAGAAATGCCATTAAATGGGGGTCTGTAGCCTAATTCGTGTCAAACTGGGGGTCCTTGCAATTTAACGGGTTGAGAATCTCTGCTAGAGCCGTACAAATCTTCTCTTATGGAGGGTCCCTGGTATATCTTTTCAAATGGGGGTCCACGGGCTAATTAGTGTAAATTTGGGGGTCCTTGACATGAAAAAGTTTGGGAACCAGTGGTCTAGTCCCCGATTAGAGGGGGAGGGGCAAGAGACATGAGTCAGATCACACCAGATAATCCCCAGATATCCTACAACAACTTCCGTGAACCAAATTCACTGTAGTAGCCTTTTCATGAATTTTGTACTTGGGCTGTCGTGAACGTTTATAATATAAATTCTAAGTGTCTCACCCCTCACTGGGAAAAGTTCCCGGGAGGAAAAAACGGGCAATCTTCCCTGACCAACCCCACCCATTCTAAAAGACCCTCACATGCACCCACAGCCATGCAGGCAGTTAATGGTAGCAGATGTCATTTCTGACACAGTGTCCCACTCCCTTTACTACAGAGACTGCAGGCTGCCCTGGAAGCTCTCAGGACCCACATGTGAAAGGACCCCGTGGGACAACATGTGTGTGTGTGTGTGTGTGTGTGTGTGTGTGTGTGTGTGTGTGCGCGTGCGTGTGCCCGTGTGCGTGCGTGTTTATTGGATTTAAGTGCTGAGTCTTGCCTATTTCTCTTCCTCATAAGAGGTACCGAGGGACTACAGGAGAGCTGTTGGGACTGGGAGGGTCTTTGTTATTTTAGCAATATGTCCATCCTTCTCGGCCGGGGAGTGCAAAAGGTCTCTGAGGTCAAGTAAACAACAGCGATAAAGATGCTCTGTAGGAGGTTCTCTCTCCCCGCTCCAGTCTGTTAGCGTTAAGGATGACAACAAGTGTAGCCGGAAATAATACACGCCTTGTTGGCTTGATGATGATATGGGTGATGGTGTGGGTGTTGTTGCATGTTTACCTGTGTGCCTGCGTGCGTGCATGTGTGTTCTACTTTAGTTATAATAATCTTCACGTGAAATGGATTGTGTTGCAGAGAGCTCATTAAAGAGTCATTCAACACGTCGTACCTCGTTTCCGCAAAGAAGTGTTTATCACGCTCCTGCAATTTGCATGCTTTTTTAAGGAGTGGAGATGGAAAATAAATTCATTATGCAGCATGCACTGAGTAGGAGGTGTGTTTGGCGTGCGTGCGTGCGTGCGTGCGTGCGTGCGTGCGTGCATGCGTGCGTGCACATGAGGAGTGCACGTGGGTGGGTGAATAGCTGCCACCCAGGCAGCTGCGACAGTGACATTGTCTTCCAACAAACAGCTCACACGAAGGTGTGATTGGCAGCAGGGGAATATCGACTCTGTTCTCCCTGCTGTCTCAGTGCATCTGATTGCCATTATAAACCCCAGCAGCTATTCAACTGAAAACACACACACAGTTTACAGGTGTGGGAAGGAAGGGAAGGTATACGTATGTCGTGATATCTATTTTACTCTATTTGCACATGACTATGTGTAGGTTATATGTAGAACTCTATTTAAAAAAAACTAATAAATAAAGGATTCTTGGAATCACTTTGACACCATGCAGTGTTGATTCTGACAGCAGTGTCTTGAATAGTTTTCATATCTATAGTGTCTAGTTTTAGTCTACTAAATATCATATTGTTTTAGTTGACTAAATCTACAGTTGATTTAGTCGAGTAAAATGTATTTTGGTGGGCCTTGATTATATTGTATCATCTAAATCTGTATGTCCTAAGGATGCCAAAAATAAAATTATAGTATAAAATCAAATAAAATACCTGTAAGGGTAGTGCATGTGGACCCCTTTGAGTACTGGACTGTTTTCTGTAATGGTGGCCTCTAATTTGCATATTTACGAGTAAGCTTTATACCACTAATTACATTGCAAATACCTTAAACACATTGTCTGACCCCTGAGAACATAAATATGGACACTTTATTTGTCAGTTTAGCTCGCCTTGTTAATTATAGAGTTATTGAAGAAATTGTTTAAAAATCCGCAGCCATTTTGTTATGCAAATTAGAAGGTTAAAAACTAAACATTTCGCTTGGGAACCATATTTTCCCTTGAATTATGTTAAATAGGCTGGTTCCCTACTTTTACCCCAAAATGACTCTAACATTCACATTTATCACAAATACCACTGGTCTATGAGGACATTATAACTTCCTGTACCCAAGGACTGTCTAAAGAGGACGAGACGCGAAGACCGTACGGGCGACCCCATGTTGCTCCATGTTGCTGAAGGAAAGAAACATGCGCAGTTGAGACCAAGGAAGCTGAACGCGGAAGTGTTGGCTGCATATAGCCCATTGCGCATGTTTCTTTCCTTCCATGGAGCACCATGGAGCAACATGGCGGCGCCTGTACGGTCTTCGCGTATCGTCCTCTTTAGACAGTCCTTGCCTGTACCCCGGAAGTAGTTATTGTCCAATGACAACGAATAACAGATTGATGGGGGGGGGGGGGGAACAAATACAAATAATGAATGAAACAAATAGCGGTAAAGTGATATGCTGACGGAATCCGCTCTATGCTACGAGGGCTGCTGGGGGAACTGAAACTGGACGACAGAATAGACCCCGTGGCAAGTAGTTTGGGGATCAATATAAACGGGGACATGTATGCCATTTAGTCCTGGAGTCGTCCTTTAACTTGGAGAGCAGTGCACTGTGCTCGCTCGTGGTGGTATAATTTCCGCAGTGTAATGGACGGTAAAGCTAAGCCTCTGAAAACGTAATTTCTCCCCAGAGCAAACTGTAATGTCCTTGTGCAGGAGGCGCAGAGTCATCTAAAACAAAGATACAGCCCCTCAAACAGACCGCCATGAGCAGATGGTATAAAATTATCTTGGGAGGAAATAACAAACGCAATTAATACAGTATGCCTGACACTGGAAAGAAATGTAAATGTTAGCATCTGTATAGCACAATTCACCCGCAGACTGCAGGAACAGTGCCAGTCAGTAGGCCTGCTCTTAAAGTGATGCAATGTCCTGCCACGGTACAGCAACTGACATGAAAAAACACCAACAAAGCGTGAGACCAATGCCAGAACTACAACTCCCAGTGTCCCCTGCATGGCAAAACACACATTTAGGGCAGTATTATGCGTGTCTTAAGTACCAGGTCTTAAGTACCAGGTCTTATGACTATTCTGAGTGTCTGTTTGGCCACTCAGAATAGCCAAATGGCATTGATCACGCCTCCAGGTCTTAAGTTAAGTAATAAGACCTGGTACTTAAGACACGCATAATACTGCCCTTAGCCTCTAGCCAGTATAGTACAAAGCACACAGACACATCAATATAACGTCATATGGCATTGGTAAAGGTTTGCCGAACGATTACCCATCGCTCAGGAGTAGATTTCCAGCAGTAATTATATCCACTTAAAAGGATAGCTTTCAGATGCTGTGACGGCCCCTGGGATGGGATGGCGATATGCTGAGGCGAGGCTGGGAGGCACTCCATGCGCTGTGTGCTGTTTAATGAAAGCTTACAGCAGCCACAAGAGCGTGTGGTCGTGCGTGCCTTTGTGCATCACGTGCGTACGTGCGTGCGTGCGTGCGTGCGTGCTTGCGTGCGTGCGTGCGTGCGTGCGTGCGTGCGTGCGTGCGTGCGTGCGTGCGTGCGTGCGTGCGTGCGTGCGTGCGCTCTCATCATTGTTCTAATCCAGCAGTTCGCAACCTCTTGAGCTGGGTCATGGAGATATTGCACATGGGTGGGTCTCCAAACATTTGACAGAACAGATTTGATTGATGATATAATAATATACTGTATAAAAATCTGTTCTAATCTGAGCCTTTGTGCACATATCCTGATTTTATATATATATATATATATATATATATATATATATATATGGCCAAGTGGTCCAGGCGCGCATGCCACATAGGCTTTGGCCTGACTCCCGTTCATGACAACCTTTGCTGCGTGTCTCTCCCTCCCTCTTTCCTTTCTATCTTCACTTGATACTTTTGACAGAAAAATACAAATCTTGAAAAAACAAACAAATCAGTCCTTTGTGAATTATAACTTAAAGACATTATATTGATTGGATCTCAAAGGCAAAACGGGGGTGTTGTCGAGGTGAAAGTCTTTGGCAGGCTAGATGAATATAGCAACAGGAACAGTTGGTTACGTTAGCCAGAGGTGATGAATAAACATTATTCACTTGGATCTCTGCCTCGAGCCATTGGCTCCTCTGGAACGCAGACTCTTTTGAAGGAGCACTTTACAGTCTGACCTTACTTCATTTCTTTAAAAGAATAACATGTGTGAAACTCAAAACAATGGCTTTCTGACATTAAACTAGCTTATAATGACGGTTCAAATTAACCCATTCAGGACGGGAGCCCCTTTTGGTGTTGTAAGCATTATGTTACTTAAGCTATTGAAAAATAGCGAATCTACAAGCTCGCACGTATAGCGCGGCACCGAGTGCCGCGCTATACGCAGGTAGATCTACTATTTTTGAAAAATCGTGAAAATGTGGTGCAAATCTTTGAATATATATTCTTTCAGAGTGAAGGGTTTTTAACTCAAATCTTTGCTTCTTGGGGGTCCCTGGAACTACATGTTTTCAGATGGGGATCCCCGGCCGATTACATATAATTTCTTGGGGTCCTTGACATGAAATAGTCGGAGAACCACTGACATAGAACCACTGACATAGAACCACTGACATAGAACCACTGACATAGAAACATTGTTTTATTCAGAAAGGGTCTCAATGGGTTAGACATAACCTCCAAAGGTGATATTTAACCCATTTATGCCTGACCTCAAAATTTAAATATTTTCACGATTTTTCAAAAATAGCAGACCATCAAGCTCATAGCGCGCCACTCGGTGGCGCGCTATGAGCTTGTAGATCTGCTATTTTTCAATAGCTAAAGCATAACATAATGCTAACACGAAAAGGGGTTCCCGCCCAAAATGGGTTAAATCCATAATTAAACACTAGAAGGCTTAGCCGCCGTGATCTGTTTTTGATTCATACAATATGCAAATCTGTTCAGAGCAAAAAAAAATGCTGTGAATTGTTTGTCAAAATGTTGTTATAAATTAAAATCTTCTTTGAAGGCTGGATGAATTGCTGCTTGGATTAGCATGTGGGGGAAGATGATTAGAAGGGATTGTTTGTGGAATTTCTTGAGGAATATTTCAGTCATTATGCAACGACACGCAAACAAAACAACAGCCTAAGAGTACAGTATCAGACATTCTTCTCTGAGGCTGTGAGAACAGTGCAGCGACGCTAATCAAAGGGGCTGCGTTTGCCTCTTGGCCTGCATTTATAGCAGTGCTTCTCAAAGTGGGTCCTTGAGGGGCTTCCAGGGGTACCCACCACTCCCCAGCGAAATTAGTTTAACCACATTAACCATATACACTGCGTTATTATATAGTTTTACTCGGAAATAGACGATCTGCAAAATGGTAAATGGTGCTTTTTTATAGCGCCTTTATCCAAGGCGCTTTACATAGATTGTGCATTACATTCACCCATTCACACACACATGCGTACACCGATGGCGGAAGAAACCATGCAAGGCACCAACCTGCACATCGGGAGCAATTAGGGGTTCAGTGTCTTGCTCAAGGACACTTCAACAGTAACTCTGGGGGAGCCTGGGTTCGAACTAGCAACCTTGCGACAATGTGTCGAAACGTGACCCGATCGCAACGTCTTTTAACATAAATCTTCATTTGGCAATCCCTTGCAATAGAGGGTATGCAAATGCATAAAATGAGTGTGTCAGATCTATGCTGGCAGAGAGAGAAACAGAGGCAGACATGTGCTTAGAGAAACAGTGGCTGAGTAAGAAGAGTTGGCAGTTTTGAGAAAAGGACAGAGAGGACATTGACAGTAATGAAGCTACACTGTTGGAGCTGCTGAAATGCTTTCATCATAGTGTAGCCTTTTACCCTTTGCATTACGTGCTGCATGACTACACTCTCCTACAAAGGTGTCCAGCAGTTTATATTTCACCATGTCTTTAACACAGCCGACGCGAATCGCGTATCAATACGTTATCAATTAATCAAACGTCGGGTGCGAATCACGTATCAATACGTTTCAATCACTTTTTTATAGCATACTTTCATTCATCTTTTTACCCACCCGGACAATGAAGAACCATCGCCCTATCATTGCTGCTTAGTCCCGCTCACGTGATCAGAAAAAAAAACCAAAAAAAAAAAAAACCCTCCCCTCCTGAAAACAGGAGGGCGGGCCGCTTTACGTGTATAAACCAGTGTAAGATGGATGCGCCCATGCCGATCTAGTCTGTGTGTGAAAAGAATCAAATTTCACCTAACCTCGCCTCACCAGGCTTTCCTCCACCTATTGGCTTTTATACTCGATTCCCCCCTCCCCTCCTGTTTCTCCTGCAGGAGGAGGGCCTTGCGAGATGGGGGCTCATGTCTCGGAAAAAAACGCTGTTACGCTGCCTAACACATGATCTGCAGATTCTGCACCAGATCGGCATTGCACAACGTCTGCAACACATGGACAGATGCATGTTTACTTCTTCATACTGTAGCGACCAAACGATCCCCGAGCCTACAATACTACGAACTAACAAACGAACTACAGTATCGAGAGGGGCCGCCATGACAACAGACAGTCTACCGTTGGTGGATCACGTATCGCCATGCAGAGCCGTCATAATCGGAGATCGCTCAGACGTGTGATTGTAACGCTTTTTTATTCATTATAATTGTAGTGATAAGACCGCAATGAACGCGTCGGGGACGTAATCGACCCGGGTGTAATGTATAACGAACTTTTCTGCGTCCTAAACCGTGCATGCCCAGGCATGTTCCCTATACTAGCTTGAAAAACAAAATCAGCTCATGATGACAACGCGTCTCACCGTTATACTATAGTTCTGAACCGAACGGTGGAATGGGACTTTTTATAGCCGTACGATCAAGACTTTTGCTGCCCAATGTGCCCATGACCCCCCCCCCCCCCCCCCCCCAATGTTACTGCGATCAAAACAATGAAAGCAGTGAATCATCATCATCATCTAAAGGATGCAGAGTTATGAAGGTTTATAGTCAGACATTGACAGGCAGATATAACAATAAACACAATAAATATGCTATACATCCTATACACCGAATGAAAGCCCTGAATGTGTACTTTTACGAGGAAAAGAGTAAACATTGATCCCATGTACAGTCTGTCATAAATTGGTTACTGGGTGGATGCACATTGCGCCCACCAGATATAACTGCAGAGAAGACATGGACCCGAACTCAATATTCACAAAATAAGGCCTATAGCGACATATAAATACTATATACCGTATGAAACAGAAGACTCTCTGCTTTCATAAGAAAAAAACTTCTACTGTAGTAATAATAAAAATCACACCCATGTGAAGTGAGTGGTGCAACTCTGTCCCATATTCTGTTCTCTGCTTATTCAATACAGCTCGCTATATACGGACTGAGGCAGAAAGTCATGTAAACCTTTTATTTACAGTTTGGTCTGTAAACTTCTACTGTAATAATAAGAATCACACCCCTGTGAAGTGAGCGGTGCAACTGTTCTCTACAGTTGCGCGGTTCAATTTTATATCTGCCTGTCAATGTCTCTGACTTTAAACCATCCATAACTCTGCTCGCTGTTCAAGATAACCACTTCCAGGCAAATGCAGGTGTTGCAAAAAGGTCAATATCTCCAGAATGGAACATGGTAAAATCAAAATGTATTTTTTAAATTGAAGTGGACAAGTTCAGCTTTCTTTTGATGTATGCGTGTGATTCTCGCTATAAGAGAACATTTTGCTGTGGGCCCCCGAACAAGGCCTTTGTGCAATGTTAAACGGTAGCAACATCCAAATAGGCCTGTCGAGATCTTGTAGCAATCAAAGTGTTAAGTTGGAAAGCCATGACTAAAGTTTACATTTAATGACTACAAACAACTCAAAACAAATAATATAACACGCTTATGTTTTGAGCGGTGCCAACTGCCTCCATTAAGTGACTTTGTGTCTATGTACTGTATGTCTGTCTGACACGACCCATTGACCCCTGCAGCTAGCTCGGCCATTCACACTAAGAAGTCAACTGATTGGAGTCGCATTGGGCTTAAGTCAACAACTGTGCTTGACTCTAAAGGCACCAACGTATAGTTGGACCGCTCAGTTCGCACAGGTGCGATTTAAAAACAAAATACATTTTAAGGCGAGCAGTGTGGCTAATGCTAACACTAAGTAAAACATGTTCTCCCTTCTGGCTCCCAAACCATGGAATGCACTTCCCATTGCAATCAGAACTGCAGACTCACTCCCAATCGTCCGTTGTCGTCTGAAAACCCACCTCTTCAGACTCCATCTTAGCCCATAACACTTGCCCTAGCCTCAACGACCTTACAGGCTCAACTAGATAGCATTTTACGTAGACATAGCACTATATACCCATAGTTTCATCATACAGATATTCCACCGTTAGGTTCTTAGCTTACGTTTGATTCATGATGACTATTTTTATGTATTTGATGTATTACCATGTTTTTGTTCTTGCTTACTGTAAGTCACTCTGGATTAAGAGCGTCTGCTAAATGCTCAAATTGTGAAATTGTAAAAGTACAGCAGCCATGTTAGACCTCAATGGATGGACATTTGGCAGTATCCGCTACTCAGGAGCCTGTGTACACCAGGCAGGTGAGCATATTTCCCGCTTGTGTTTCCAGTGGAAACTGCCAGACTTTCACTGAGGCCACTTTCATTGTGTTGCCCAACCAGAGGGTGGGTGGTTGCCAATTTGACCGGGTCGATGGCCAGCTAGCGGCACCTGGGCTGGACTGGACGCTTCCGTCAGAGCTTTTCCAGGAATCGGGTGTCAGTCCAAACGACTGAAGGCAGCAGCAGGTGTCTGCAGGCTACAGGAGCCCATTGTAAACGAATACCTGTTGGCAGATAAAAAATAGCGAATAGGCATCGTGGTTGTTGGGAGGCAGGCGTCGGTTTTGATGGGCAGGTTTCATTTTCTGGAAACTACAACAAAGCAGTTTAAGTGAGGACAACTCATGAATGGATGGAATATACATATTTATTGAATATAAAATGAGCAATATATTTATTATGGTTTGGCGATGAATTGCATCGGCTTTTTAGGTACTCTGATCAAGCGCATCAGTCCCAACCATAGGGACTCCGAATCCCCCGTCCCTAAACAGCAGATCCAAAACGACAGGTGGTAGTTGGGGTGGAGGAGGGTGAGCAGTGGTGTGCAGTGTGTAGCAGCAGCAAACAAGCAGGATGAGCAGTGCAAACGTCCAGTTTGATTGGATTAGTGAATCATGTGAATGAGAATGTGCTGTGTGAGTTTCCTGACTGAACTTGCTCTGCGCATGTCTGTGTCTATGACAGGCGCAACACTCATTTATTTGTTGTATGTTTCCTTTTCTTTTATATTTCTGCTTCCCTGTTGCCCCGTCTTTTCAAAGTCAGACAGTCGCTTGGTTATTTCAAGCGTCCAGAAAAGAAAAAAAACAAGTCCACGCCCCACTCCGCCCAGAATATTATTCACTAGCAAAGCATCTTAAAATGCATAATCTGTAGACACCACCCCACCCCCACCCCCACCCCCAAGCCATCTCCATTATAAGTGTTATCTCAGCAGCGCCAATTAAAAGAAAAACTTCCCTCAACTCGATTGCATTGCTGCCGTGTTATGGCTATATAGTACTGTATCTCTCGCTCCCACTTTCCCTGCATGCTCAATCATATTTTGCTCTCTCTCTTTTTCCAGAGCAAGAATGTTCAGTATTCTTTTTGAAGTGTACAAAAAGAGAGTGCGTAACATAAAAGAGAGTATTGAATGGGAGACGGTCATTAGGAACGGAAATGGAATGTGGTGGAAGGCGGCAGAAGTCACAAGAGTGAAAGTAAAAAAGAAAAGAGGAAAAAACTTTAAATGCCGCATCGTGGTCGTATATATATGCCTCCGTCACGCATTCGCCATTTATATCCGTGTTTGTCCAAAATGTATGCAGGGTATGAGAGACTTATTAGAAGGAGTATGTTTATGTGGGCACAGTGACCATGATAAACAGTTAATGGGCTCTATGCGCACAGAATAACTCTTCCTACTTCCGGGCCGCTTCCCTACTGATACTAATTAAGGCTCTGTTCCAATTTGTGTGCAGTGGTTCTCATTTTTTTTTTCAAGGAACTCAGAGTGTACAAATGGAACCAAATGGGGTCCATTTGGTTCCATTTATGCACTCTCAGAGTTACACAGGGGCGGCGGTGGCTCAGGGGTAGAGTGGCTGGATGGTAATCGCAAGGTTGCCAGTTCGAACCCGGGCTCCCCCAGAGCTAGTGTCGAAGTGTCCTTGAGCAAGACACTGAACCCCTAATTGCTCCTGATGTGCTGGTTGGTGCCTTGCATGGTTTCTGCCACCATCGGTGTGTGAATGTGTGTGTGAATGTAATGCACAATCTATGTAAAGCGCCTTGGATAAAGGCGCTATATAAATGCACCAATGTACCAATGTACACACCCGTATGCTCAAGAACACTTTGAGATCCACTGCTGAAGCAGTGTTTCCAGTGAGCAAACATGCACAATAGTCAAAAGTCAAAAAAGTCAAAGTCGTACGATTGTCACACACGTTACCGCAGTGAAATTTGTTCTCCGCATTTGACCCATGTCATGGAGCGGTGAGCTGCAGCCGTGCCGTGCTCGGGAATCATTTGATTAGTAGATTTGACCCCCACCCCCCCCCCCCCCAATCCAAACCTTGATGCTGAGTGCCAAGCAGGGAGGCACTGTGTCCCATTTTTACATGTCTTTGGTATGACCCGGCCGGGGATCGAACCCCGACCTCCCAGTTTCAGGACAGACACTCTAACCACAAGGCCACTGTCTGGTTCAATAGCAGCACGCTGACACTGTTTGACCAGAGCCTTCATTAGTAGGTCTATCATCGGTAACACCTGTGAAGGAAGTAGGGAAGTGGCCCAAGTTCTTTCCAAAATGCTGTGTGTGCATAACTGCATATAGCTTGAGTCCAAGTTGACATTTCTGCACCAAAAATATAAAAAGTCATGAAAATCCCTCTATATCCATTTCCGGGACAGTTGGACAGAAGCACAGGCAATCCGAAAATGTAATGCCTCTTCTGCCACGGCTATGCTTTAAAATATATAAATGGATAAAGAAAGAAAGATGTTACCGTGCTTATACACTCCTTGGAAGTGAAAAACTTGAGCCACACTTTTGGGATTTGGTGCTCGGGGGTATAGGCGTCAGGAACTGGTGCTCGGGGGTATAGGCGTCAGGAACTGGTGCTCGGGGGTATAGGCGTCAGGAACTGGTGCTCGGGGGTATAGGCGTCAGGAACTGGGGGTACCGGGGGTACCGGGGGTACTGGGGGAACCGGGGGTATAGGCGTCAGGAACTGCAACCGCCATCATCTGCCTGAAGAGCTCTATGAATCCCATTGCTGTTTGGAGCACCTGGGTCTCCGCTCTGTGCCAGCTAGCTTCTTCCATCCTCCACCCCCCCCCCCTCTCTCTCTCTCTCTCTCTCTCTCTCTCTCTCTCTCTCTCTCTCTCTCTCTCTCTCTCTCTCTCCCTCCCTCTCCTCCCCTCTTGTCAGTAGTTGCAGCAGAGGCGTCGGGCCAGAACCGCGGTCAGAGCAGCTGTCAAGGACACCGCGGCCACTCTTAATTGGCTCCCGCGGGACAGGCCTCTTGCTATAGGGAGTGGATCTGGTGGTGAGGGGGTTCTTCTGGCCGCACGTGAACCGAGACACGTACAGTACTGCCCCATCTTTGGGATGTTTCATCCAGGCCCAAAGCAATGAAATGCAGGCTATCTAGCAGCAGCAGCAGTCCCTGTGGACCGGATCCCAGTAGGCTTTCTACTATAATAGTAGTATAGAAAATAATGCTGTCGTGGTTCTGACAGGCCTCCTTGTTAGCACATACAGTAAGTAAGGCCCCATTTAGACTGCAGTCACATCCAGGCAAATCCAGGCAATTTCACACTGCAAGTGACCATCCGAACTGTGTTCAGACTTACTTACTTACTTGCTTACTCCTCTTCGTCCCCTATGGGACATAATTAAACAGATTCTGCGCCAGGTTGTTTTGGGCCTCCCATGTTTTCTTTTGCCTGGTGGTGTCCATCTTAAGGCCACCTTTGTGATGCAGTCCTGCTCCATCCTCAGTACATGTCCTAGCCATCTCAGGCGTCTGTGTGTAATGTCCTTGGTCTTGCTCCGGCTCCCTGTTTGCTTGTACAGTTCATTGTTTGATTTTTTTATTCGGCCAAAAGAACTGACATATACTGACCCTAACCCTAACTGTACGTGTGTTCAGACAGTGGCAGCCAAATCCAACCTGAATCAGATCTGTGCCACATCCAGATTGGAATCTGATTTGTTTAAATATTGTACGTCTAAACGCAACCAATGTAACATGGAATCCGATTTAGATCAGGTTGTTGCATTCAGAGACGGATCTCCTGAAATCAGATTTGAATCAGATTTCACACCACCTCTGCATGTGACTCAAGACACATTGGAGAAAACAAATCTGATTCCATGTGACTTGTATGACATACTATATCGTTACACCCTTAGTAAATATTTATCCAATGAAAAGTCTTGTTACGTCAAGAGCAGGCGCCGGAATAATAACTACATATCTGCAGCTCGCCACTACAACTAGCCCTTCTGTCGTTGTCCCTCTGTTACATCCTCTCTCTCTCTCTCTCTCTCTCTCTCTCTCTCCTCACGGCCTGTACTCCAATCCACATACGTCCTCTATCCTCATATTCCCTCTCTCCTTCCCTCGTCCACCCGCTCCAATCCTCCTCATTCCTTCAGAACAATCCTCCCACCACCCTCCTTTCATCTGCTCTGTCTCCATCGCCCTTTTCTCCCCTCCGTCCCTTTCTCTCACTCTGCCAGAACATGGAGTACAAAGCTTTGTATCTGTTTCTATCTCTCTTTTTCTTTTCTTCCTGTGGGACCCTTCGTTAAAGCTGATGTTATTCCAGCACTCGTTCTCTCTCTATCTGTATCTCTCTCTATCTGTATCTCTCTGCCTCTCTCTGTCTCTCTCTGTCTCTCTCTCTGTCTCTCTGTCTGTCTCTATCTGTCTCTCTATGTCTCTCTGTCTCTCTCTCTGTCTCTCTCTGTCTCTCTATGTCTCTCTGTCTGTCTCTGTCTCTCTATGTCTCTCTGTCTCTCTCTGTCTCTATCTGTATATCTCTGTCTATCTCTGTCTCTCTCTCTCTCTCTCTATGCCTCTATATGTGCCTCTCTGCCTCTATCTGTGTCTCTCTCTGTATCTGTATCTCTCTCTCTCTCTGCCTCTCTGTCTCTCTCAGCCTCTCTTTTCAACACCAGGCCTTGATTAGGCAGCATCGTCACACGGCTCTCAACAAAATGAACCTGATTCGGTTCCTGCCGTCATGACAAAAGAACCAGGGGATTATGTGGGGGTAGCGGGGGAGGGAGTCATAACTTTATAGTTCCAAAGAGTTTCTGCCAATCTGATGAATCGCTGCATCCGTGCTCAAGTTGCCATCTTGGCAGGCAGGCTTGTTTGTGTTGCATTTTAACTGTGAAAAGTATTTCCCCCCTGTTTCCCGTTGCACTTGCACACACAGATGCTCTGATGTTGACTCAACTTTGTGATAACTGATGCCGTCACCACTAATGGGATGAGTCGACAGTCGCCCACAGCTGTGTGCGTGTCAGGGAAACAATACAGGAACTGGAATAATAATAACGCATTATTCAAACTGTCCGACAACAGCAGGGCAAATTAAAGCTGCAATCCAGGGCTTATTTCCCACAAATTAAATGTCATTTTAACCAGTTTGTTTGGTAGAGTGTAGCCTCGGTACCCGGGCTTTTATTTCCGTTCGCATTTGTCTCAAAGAAATGAAAGCCTGCATGGGGGAACGAGACACATTTCCTGGTCTAGGAGTGGGAGTGAGCTACGGTGCAGAGGGACGTCGCTCCAAATAATGGTGACGTCAGTGTTCTCCACTGTTTTCTACCAGGGAGGGCAGGGGCGGGCACTCAGATCGGTGAACCAATATTATCTATCGCTTGCTCCATGCGATACCCGCCCCTCCAGACCAGAAAGCACGCTGGCTGGGCCAGGCTAACCGCCCCTCTAGACCAGAAAGCTCGCTGGCTGGGCCAGGCTAACCGCCCCTCTAGACCAGAAAGCACGCTGGCTGGGCCAGGCTAACCGCCCCTCTAGACCAGAAAGCTCGCTGGCTGGGCCAGGCTAACCGCCCCTCTAGACCAGAAAGCACGCTGGCTGGGCCAGGCTAACCGCCCCTCTAGACCAGAAAGCACGCTGGCTGGGCCAGGCTACCCGCCCCTCTAGACCAGAAAGCACGCTGGCACGCGGGCCAGGCTAGGTAGAGCTAGTACAACATAACTTGCACATTATGCAGTGGTTTCGGAGGCGGTCCCCCGTACTTTTCCACTGAGACATCCTGTCGGATAGTACTGGCTGAAGCTAATAAGGCCAATATCTCAACTGGTCGAGCAGGGATTCCCTCTTGGCCTAGCCTTAGATGTTCCCTCTTGGCCTAGCCTTAGATGTTTGGTTTCCTACACAGGAGACCGCTATTCCAATTCCAGTGGTCTACATCCGGAGAGGGCATAGACATGTACAACATTAGAATGCAAAGTAGCTTCAACCAAGGATTAATATGCATTCTATGCTTTATTGGCTTTCAAAAATAGCAGCGGAAGAGAGAGTTGAATGTATTTGATATTCACACACGGTCGGTGTGATGTTTTCCCTGACCACTGCAGGTTGCCTTAGTATTTTCCACTGATTTCTTAATTAAAGCCGCTGTGCGGGGGAGGGAGGATGATTGACCTTTTTTTAGCTCAATTTGTTTCTCGTTTGCTTTGGTGGTGGATGGAGTCGCCTGTTTCCCTTTTCCTCTGTGCGTAGCCAAGCGAAGAGATCAGGGCTGCCCCTCTGGGGGATCCCGGAGACTGGGTTTGCAGCACACACAGTCACCACCATGCAGGCCCGGTCGTCACACACAGTCACCACCATGCAGGCCCGGTCGTCACACACAGTCACCACCATGCAGGCCCGGTCGTCACACACAGTCACCACCATGCAGGCCCGGCCGTCTGCAGCACACACACAGTCACCACCATGCAGGCCCGGTCGTCTGCACGTGCTAAGTGCACTGCCCTTTCACTGCTCTGCAATCCAAAGCCAGATGCATGGATTTTCTTCCCTATCCCCCTCCAATCAAACCACACACATGCTCACGCACGCACACACACACATGCTCATGCTCACGCACGCACACACATGCTCATGCTCACGCACGCCCACATTGGCAAGGATGGAAGTACACCTGCAGCACACCTGCTCCCAAACCACCGGCCCACAAACAAACAAACACCTGGGGGTGTGTATGACCGCTAACGCCAGACAGACAGACAGACACGCAGCCATGCATGCACAGAGACACCTGCTGCAGCACCACAGATTAAATCACAGGGATAATTGAATAATATCCGGAAACACAAAGGGAAAGGGACGGTAGCGCAGGTGCAGGTCAAACTGTTGTTGATGGCCAATATGAACTGGCAATGCTTTAGAAAACATTTAGATCCCACAAGGGCTTGTTGCAGCTGCAGCACCTCTGTGTCGACCACTGTACAAACCTGCCTATAGCCCACCCTCTTGTCCTATACGCCTGGTTCATTACCCTACGGCCTCACAGTGTCTAGGTGCATGTCTACTACAATCTTATGATATCTATAGTCAACTAAAACTAGATTAAAACAGACTATGAAAATAGACTATGACTAAAACAAAATCGACCGGGGTACCCCAGTGCTCGATATTACTGTTGTTTCACTAATATTTATCGTTGCATGAAATCTCTTTACCGAAAATAGCAATCTACAAGTTCACCATTGTGTTGCATTGCGAGGAATGCGAGCTTGTTTGTCGTCTATTTTTTGGCTGAATGTTCGCCACCAGAATATTTAGGGACACTGGGGTTCATTATGGTTTTAAAGAAACTGGGAGGGGAGGTGGAGAGAACATGGGAGCAAGGGGGGTGTGGGGGGGGGGGGGGGGGGGGGGGGGTATGAGAGGCTAAAACTAGGACAGGAACAGTGCTGATTAGGAGGCAGGGGAACCAGCGAGGAGAAATGGGAGAATAACCTATTTAGAAGCAAGTGAATGGAGCAGGCTGGGACGAGTGCACATGGAGCAGGAATTACTGTATATCGGCAACACTGTTGCTGCTGCATGCCAGGGACATCGGGAGGAAGGGGGCTTCTTACAACCGGAAGATAAAAATTTGGCTGCAGTCATTTAGTTTTGTCATCCGAGCTGCGGGTGTCTCCTGCTGACTGAAATGGAGAGCGACGGGGGGGGGTTCTGGATTGAATGGCACATCATCCATTAGCCATTAGACAGATGAGAACATGATGGGAATTAACCCATTCATGACAAAAACCAAAAATCATGACAATTTTCTGAAAGATTTGAGGCACATTTTAACGATTTTTCAAAAATAGCAGACCCACAAGTTCATAGCGCGCCACTCAGTGGCGCGCTATGAGCTTGTAGATCTGCTATTTTTCAATAGCTAAATTATAACATAATGTATGTAACCACCAAAAGGGGTTCCCGCTCAAAATGGGTTAAAGGACCAGCCTGTCTGACATTGGTCAAAGTGTGCGAGATGAAAGCAGTGGCCAGCAGACCCGTGGCGTCGTGTCGTGTGTGATCTAAAAAAAAAAAAAAGAAGCCTACTTTGAAGTGGGCCGGGCTGCAGCAAATGGCGCCGGCCGGCCGGGGGTATTCTTCTCTGCTCTGAAGTCGACAGCCCCGATGCCTGGAGTGCGAAACCCCAACGAGATGTGGTTCACCACCAGCCAGCCTCCTCCTCCTCGTCGGGGGCATCCATAAGCGATTGCTCCCAACAACCTTCCAGGGCTTATGAACGCCTTTGATGAGCTATGGGATGTGTCACAGGGCTTGCAGCTGCGAGGAAACACAAACATATCTGCATTATGCATAATTGATGCCTTGTGGCCAGTAATGCATCCTGCAGTCAGGCCTGATTTCACTGGTTATTGGCTCGCTGCTGCAAACAGTCCGTTATGTTGGCGGGGATTCTGCCGCATGTCAACGTTGGGACGTCAGAAAGTTCGCCGTAAGCACCCTGATATACCGCTGTGGTGCGGGGGGTGGGGGAGGAAAGGCAGGCAATCAAAGATGAATGGTGCCAATGAAATTAATTACACACTTTTGAAATTCATCCGTTTCGGTGGTGGTCTCAAAGATTTTCATGCCAAGGACCCTAAATTGATTCGTATTGATTTGGACCCCCCCCATAAGAGAATATTCTGTGGTGTTAGATTTGATGTAGTGCAGGTTTCTACAACTGGGAGAGATAACCGGCGGGGAGTTAAACAGTACTGTAATCCTTATGGGCTAACTTCTAGCCAGAGAAATAGGTCAACTAGTGAAATCAAACTGTCCCTAATTTAGCTGGGGACCCCCTGGATCTGCCTCAAGGTCCCCTAGCTGGGTTTGAGAGCCATGCACTGATCTATTTTACCCAAATGTCCTGCAATCATCGGGGGAAATCTTCTGGATTGATGTTATCCTACTTAGCTTTGCAGTGCATGGCTACAGGACTTGGGATTGGAAATGCGAGCTATTATAAAGTACAGTGCATACTGTGGTACTTATTACATTCTACGGTATGCATCAGTGGCTTCAGAACAACGGAGGACTGAGTGCCATATTAGCTGGGCCTCTAAATAGGACCTTATGAATACGCAGTTATAACTGTATATGAGAGAGAGAGAGAGGGAGAGAGAAAGAGAGAGGGGGGGGGGGGGGGGTGGGAGTGCAAAGTACCTGCTGTGTCATTAAAAAGACATAAGCAGGAGAGATGAAGCACGTTGTCCTTCTAACGGTACAGAAAACGCGTCCCTGGAGACACCGCCCCTGTTGCAGAGGAGTGCATACATTAGAGGCTCTCTCTCTGCTGCACCGGGCGTGCAGGCTCGGAAAACAATGGCAGAGAGAGAGAGAGATAGGAGAGAAGGCACACAAACCACACCAGGGACGGATGATGACGCAGTCTGCACTATAGTCTCTCCACGCACAGCGACAGGTCGGTGAGAAGCGTTCGCCACCTCATCACACACTAATGAAAGCCTAGCTGTGTCATCCATCCGTCTCCACCCTCGCAGACACATATACGTACATGTGTTGTACACCACCACCACCACCCCGACTCTCACCACCACCTCCTCCACACCTCACCTGGGGGGCCTCGCGTGGAGAAGTTCATGTCCCCCGCATAAAGCTGCTGCCACCGCAGTGGCGAGATGGATGTGTCGGGGAGCCGCTGAGGCCCCTCAGATGTTGCCTCTCTCTGTATAGAAGCTAATGGATTCTCCTTCCCCCCCAGCAGCAGGCAGCACACATCTTTATTGTCTAATGCACAATCACTGCGCTCCATGTTTTATGAGCTCGTCCCGGCGAGCAGACAGAGAAGAAAGTATAACGCCACGGCTGATCGATGTTCACCCCCTTGATGGATTTAACCATATAGAGTACAGCATTTGGGAGGTGGGGGGGGAGAGTGTGGGTGGGGGGAGTTGTAGAAGAGAGCTGCACTGAAAAAGACGCACTGTGCACGGGAAAAGCTACATTAGACGCACTGTGCACGGGAAAAGCTACATTAGACGCCTAATGTATATTTTTTTGCTAGATAGGCGACTGGGGTTAATGCATATACATGGATTCTTAGATCATGTCGTCGGTGAATTATGAATCTGAAGATGTGGAAGGAGATATAGCAGATCAGAGCTGCTGCTCTCCGCAGTCGGAGCGGATTGCATACTTGAATGGAGTCGAACAGAACAGAAATGGGGCCCTAGCTGCATGGCTTCTGGTTAAATTAGACAAAGTTATTCCTGAGTCTGGCTGGATGTACTTTCTTGGGCGGTGGGTTTATATGTGTGGGTTGTATTCCCCAAAGTGCAGCACTATATCTCACACAAAATGGTGTTTCCCATTCAATGCTCTGTATTTTTCTGCGGGGGAAATCATGCGGGTGCTAAAGACTATAGTTATCCCAGTGATATATCTCGGACCATATCTATGCATACTATATTGGAGCAAAGACCCAGAGGGAGGGCCCTGTGACCATTAGCAAAGATCCACATTTTAATTACCTTGGCGTCTGTTGTTGCCTCACATTGTGTTGATAGTGAGAGACGAGCGTTCCTCATTTCCATATAAGTCAAACCGTGATGTCTTCATGAGCCTTATTTTCAAAGATGATTTCTGCTCATTATCATGTAAGCAGCACGTTATAAAGGCTAGTTTGCTTCAACGGTGATGCTAGCGGGTGAAAACTGGCCCTGATCGAACAGTCGGATATTGCTTTCAAAACGGTGCGAGTCGCTGGCTGGGGTCGGCGTGACAGAGGGACAGTCGCTCGCTCATTTTGCAAGTAACAGATCCCGTATTTGGTCATGTTGTGCCAAGTAGTGCTTCCTGGCTTGGCTTGGCTTGGCTTGGCTTGGCTTGGCTTGGCTTGGCTTGGCTTGGCTTGGCGGTTGGCACACATTATGCCATTCAGGACGGAAACCCCTTTTGGTGTTTTAAGCATTATGGTACACTTTAGCTATTGGAAAAATTGCAGATCTACAATCTTGTAGATCTGCAAAGAATTGTGAAAATGTGGTGCACATCTTTGAATATATGTATTCTTTCAGAGCAAACATTTTTAATTCAAATCTTTGCTTCTGGGGGGTCCCTGGAACACCATATTCTCAGATTGGGGGGGGGGGGGGGTCGGCGGTCAATTACATATCATTTTTGGGGTCCTTGACATGAAATAGTTTGAGAACCACTACAGTAGGTTTTTCAGAAAACTGTCATGATTTAGAAGACATTTTGTAGAATCTGAATGGGCTAAGGAAGGAAGACATGGGCCAGGTAATGGGAGTCACGATGCAGCCACGTGACGTCAGAACTAGAGACCAGGTAATGGGAGTCACGATGCAGCCACGTGACGTCAGAACTAGAGAGAGAAGACCAGGTAATGGGAGTCACGATGCAGCCACGTGACGTCAGAACTAGAGACCAGGTAATGGGAGTCACGATGCAGCCACGTGACGTCAGAACTAGAGACCAGGTAATGGGAGTCACGATGCAGCCACGTGACGTCAGAACTAGAGACCAGGTAATGGGAGTCACGATGCAGCCACGTGACGTCAGAACTAGAGACAGGTAATGGGAGTCACGATGCAGCCACGTGACGTCAGAACTAGAGAGAGTGCAGAAGCAGAAATGTATAATGGATATATAATGGAATATTTACAGAGTACCGTAATGTATGCACGCACACACAACACGGCTATTTGTTTGCATATGTGCCTTTGCGTGTTTATTATGGATGCCATTTGCATTCCTGGCATGCATATGTGCATATTTATCATAAGCTGCATCTTGTATTTGTGTTGTGTACATCCATGAACGTATGTGTGTGTGTGTGTGTGTGTGTGTGTGTGTGTGTGTGTGTGTGTGTGTGTGTGTGTGTGTGTGTGTGTGTGTGTGTGTGTGTGTGTGTGTGTGTGTGTGTGTGTGTGTGTGTGTGTGTGTGTGTGTGTGTGTGTGTGTGTGTGTGTGTGTTCTGTTTTCGAGGATAAACATACACATTATGTGTGTTCGAGCACGCACGCACACATACACACACACACACACACACACACACACACACACACACACACACACACACACAGGCGCATGCAGAACCACACCCTGGCTGGCCCAGTGGACCAATCGCCCTTGTTTACCACCATCTCCATCATCCTGACAGCCCCTCTGTTCTGTTCTCTCTCTTTCTCTCTCTCTCTCTCTCTCTCTCTCTCTCTCTCTCTCCTTGCTCCCTTCCCTCTCACTGACTCCCTCCCTTGCTCCCTCACTCACTTCGCCTCTCATCCCAGGTGCTAACATCTGTGTTAATTAGTTTGTTGCCAAGAATAGATTCCTTTCTTTTCCTTTTGAGGAAGGGAAAAAGAAGAAAGAACAGCTATGGCTTCGAAACACGCACGTTATTATGTCTGAGTTTGGATGGCTTTTGTTTCCTCGTCTAGTCACATACCTGAGGTGCCAGACCGTGAGATGTCACCCACAAAAAGGGCATCTGGCATTGTTGTGAACACACACGGAAACAAAGCCTTCCCTGCAGCCCATTTCATATTCTAATGTCAAACAAAGCCTTCTCCGCAGCCCATTTCATGTTCTAATGTCAAAGCAGACACTTCCCCACGCACGCAGGGCCCACACAAAGGTGCCTGAAATCCTCAGAATCACACGTCTTATTGAGACCTGAGACCAGATTCTACAAAATGTCTTCTAAATCCTTACAGCATTCTGGAAAAAAACTTTATATTGCTATATCATTGGTGCTCAAACTTTTTCATGTCAAGGACCTCCCCTCAAAAATATCTATTTGGCCGTGGACCCCCATCTCCCCTTTTGTTCCAGGGACCCCCAACAGCAAAGATAAGGTGTTTGATTATGATTGATTATGATTTTTTTTCAAAAATAGCAGATCTACAAGCTCATAGTGTGGCACACAGAGATTGTGCTATGAGCTTGTATATCTAATACATAACATATTGGTTATTGAAATATAAAACGACACAGTTGCTTTCACGGTTTCAATGGGTTGTATGGACCATGTTACTCTAAACCATGTTATTGTCTAGTGTCTACTCAGTGTTTGTCCAACATAGACTTTAAAGTAATTAAAATGTTACTGAACTTAACTGGGGTCAAAAATTGTAAATGGCTACTCACAGCATTAGCCAGGTAGACCATTCTTTTTTTTTTTCAACAATATATTTATTTTCCTTTTTACACACAAATGACAATACACATATACAAAAAACAACAATGAACAGTACAAGACAATTACTGATATAAAGAAAGCAAAACAACAATAACCAAAAACAACAAAACAAAACAAAAAACAACAACAACAACAGCACTACTCCTCTTCAGCTCCATCCATTAGATGTGACAAATTATTGTTCTTTATGTATCTCATAAAACGGCCCCACACCTCCTGAAACATTTCTTGTTTGTCCTTAAGAATGTATGCAATCTTTTCCAAAGGTAGACATAAAGACAATTCTCTGAACCACTGTGTAATACTTGGTTTGTCCGGCCTCTTCCAGGTCAATGCTATCACTCTCTTAGCTTGTAAAAGACATATATCTATAAACATTTGTTCATTACGCTTTATCTTGTGTCCCTCCGGATATAGACCGAGCAGGAAGAACTTTGGTTCTGGTACAATATTTATTGACAAAATCTTCTGTATTTCCTGCCCGACCTTCCCCCAAAACTCAATCAATTTTGGACAGGACCATAGACAGTGGAACAATGTGCCTCTATCTTCACCGCATCTGGTGCATACATCTGGAATATTACAATTATACTTATTAAGTTTCACTGGTGTAATGTACACTCTCATAAGCCAATTGTATTGTAGAAGTTTTAGACGAGTATTCCCAGTCTGGGATTGAGCTTGTGCACAAGCCGTACTCCATTGTTCCACTGTTAAATCCTCCTGAATATCTGTTCTCCAGGCATTAAGCCTATCTTCCGAGGATTCCGGAGAAAAGTCAACCAATAGGGCGTAGAAATCTGATATTAACCCCCTTCCGAATGGGTCATTAACCAAAGCTTTCTCCAGCACAGACATGGATGGGGCCAGCATGGATTGCCCCAGATTAGTTCTAATAAAGTCCCTCAGTTGCAGATATTTAAAGAAGTGTTTGCGAGGGATATCATATTTAATGACCAGTTCCTCAAACGAGAGCATACTCCCCCGACCCCTCTCAAATACATCCCTTAATTGACCTATTCCCCTATCAGCCCACAATTTAAACCCCCCATCAGCTCTACCTGGCACAAATTGATTATTACCCCATATTGGGCTGAAGCGAGAGAGACGTGGATGTTCTCCCAAAAATATATTAACCTCATGCCAGACTTCAATCATTGTTTTAACTATAGGATTGCTTGTAATTCTTTTTAGGTTTTTATAAGTATCTGAGTAAATATAAAGGGGGAGTGGTAACTTCAAGGAGCTTGATTCCACATCTTTCCATGCCGGCGCCGCATCCGTTGTAAAGTAGAACATTAGTGTTCTCAATTGAGCTGCCCAAAAATACCACAGCAAGTTAGGACACTGTAATCCTCCCCTATCATAGGGTAGATAAAGTAAGGACAATCTAAGTCTAGGACGTCTATTGTTCCAAATAAAGTTGGTAAACAATTTCCTGGTTCTAGAAAAGAAGTTTGGTGGAGGTGACAAGGGTACGTTCTGAAATAAATACAATAGCTTGGGAAGTACATTCATTTTGAGTATATTAATTCTGCCGATCAAAGATATTGAAAGACTTGACCATCTATTAATTGAATTTTCGATTGTGGCTAAAATTGGGTCATAATTGGCATTCACAACCTCTTCCAACCTTGGCACGATTTGGATTCCCAAATAAGTAAAGGCATTTACTGGTCTGAAGTGACGAACATGACCGGGAGGGTTTGATCTTTCTTCCGAGTTCAGAAGCATAATGGATGACTTAGAGTTGTTTACTTTGTAGCCAGATATGCGACCATACGAAGTTATTAGATCCAGAATAGCTGGGACAGATATCTCCAAATTTTTCAGGAATAATATTACATCATCAGCATATAAAGATATGCGGTGCTCTAGATTTTCTATATTAATACCTGTAATTAGTGTATGTTCCCTTACAGCAATTGCAAATGGTTCAATTGCGATCAAAAATAAGAGTGGTGATAAAGGGCATCCCTGTCTACAGCCTCTATGGATCCTAATCGGTCTAGATATATTATTGTTGGTTAGTATTTCTGCATATGGATCGTTATACAACAGTCTTACCCATTTACAAAAGTTCTCCCCCAAGCCAAATCGACCAAGAAGCTCGAATAGAAACGGCCACTCTACGCGGTCGAAAGCTTTTTCCCCATCGAGAGATAAAAAGGCTGTATCTGGCGCCCCCTCCTGGACATGCAATAAATCCAATACTCTCCTTACATTGTGAAAACCCTGGCGGGCCACCATGAACCCATTCTGGTCCTCATCTATAATTTCAGGTAGAATAAGTTCTAGTCTCTTTGCAAGTATTTTGCAAAGTATCTTAAGATCAGAATTTAAGAGGCTGATTGGACGCATATTTTCGCATCTATCATTTGATTTACCAGGTTTTGGCAAAAGTATAATGAGGGCTCCTCTCAAAGTGGGAGGCAATACTCCCTCTTCAAAAGATTCAGTATACATGTCCAAGAGGGGTCTCGCCAATCTGCCCGCAAATCTTTTATAAATGTCTATCGGCAGACCATCAGGCCCTGCAGCTTTTCCAGACTTCATATTACTCATTGCCTCCAAAATCTCACCAATACTCACATCTGCCCCCAGCTTTTTACTGTCTTCCTCTCGAATTTTAGGAATATTAATTCCATCCAAAAAGGAGCTCTCAACTACATCTTCTTGATTTGTCTCGGAGCTATATAATTTACCATAATAATCTCTAAATGCCTCGCAAATTTGGATAGGGTCTTCTATCGTCTCCCCAACATCATTTTTTAACATGTTGATTGCTCTTTCAGTTTGCATTTGTTTAATGCGCCAGGCTAGAACCCTGCCAGACTTCTCACCCTGGTCAAAGATAGTTTGTTTGAGCTTTAACAAATTAGCTGCTGCTTTGGAAGCGGATATTTCATTATATTGTGCACGTAATAATAATATTTCCTGATGTAATTTAGGACAAGGCTTCTTAAAGTAAGAACCTTCCATAGCTTTAATTTTTGATTCCAGTAATATAACTTTTTGTTTGTTTTTCTTTGTTTTGGAGCTCGTAAAATTTATAATCTGTCCCCTAATAAAAGCCTTAAATGCTTCCCACCTTATAGTTGCCGATGTTTCATCCGTATTTGTAGCAAAATAGGTGTCTATTTGTTCTTCCAAAAAAGTTATCAGCTCAGGGTCCTGGAGCCATCTCTGCTCAAACCTCCACTTAGGGGGGTCCCGCATCCGACCTGGGTCTACATAAATCAAACTATTAGGAGCATGATCTGAAATTAGGATACTATCATACACACAGTCCTTAACTCTATTTACAAGACTTGCAGAAACCAGAAATAAATCAATTCTACTGTACGTTTTGTATGTACTAGAATAGCATGAGTATGCAGATACACCAGGGTTTCTATCTCTCCATATGTCTCTAAGATTTAAGTCTTTGGAAAACTGGTGAATAACTTCCCTACTTTTAGAGTGAGTTTTGTCTGAATGAGTAGATCTATCTTCAGTAGGATTAGGGGTCACATTCCAGTCCCCCGCTATCAGATAATGACCCCCAAGAGATGTCAATAATATAAATAAGTTACTGAAAAACTTTGGGTCATCATTGTTCGGTGCGTAGATATTTACCAAAATAAGACACTCTGCAAAAAGATTACCTTGAATTATCAAATATCGCCCCATTTTATCGGCAATTACCTTAGTAACATTAAATGGGATAGATTTGTGTATAAGAGTCATGACCCCCCTAGCCTGGGAAGTGAAAGGTGCTGAAAACACCTCCCCTCGCCATCTTTTCCTAATCCTAATATCCTCATTCAGTATCAAATGCGTTTCCTGGAGAAAGACAATACTCGAGTGGATATCTTTTAACCTTCCCATCACCTGCTTAACCTTTTTGATTTTTTGTAAACCCCTACAATTCCATGAAGTGAATTTAACCTCCAATTCTCTAGCCATAATCACATATCTCAAATGACTTTTCTGAACCTGAATTTAGAGCAGTGCCTTCAACAAACAAATAAACACATAACATGAAAACAAAGGCTGCGACAGTGAGCCTGAAAAACAAAAACCCCAAAACCCCTGAGCCCATCGAGTAGGCTTGCCCCCCCCCCCCTGCTTCCCACTTCAAAAAGGTTAAAGACCACTCCACACAATGTGAGGAATGACCCAGCATCACCATTCGCCTCGTGATAAACTCTCCCTCCCCCAATATAAGTGAAAACAGAATTTAAACCATAGTATTAGACCTTGAGCAGAAAATAAAAAATAAATAAAAAAAATAAAATATTTTTTTTTACAACCGATGTTTAATCTTTTCCCTTCCCCCATCTCTCTTTTTTTTTTTTTAAATATATAATATAATTATACTTTATTTTTTAATAAATTATTTTTTGTATAATAATACTGTATATACACATGCACATACACGCACATGCATGCATATACATACATGTGCACACACAACCCTTAGTAGTGAACTATCCAAAAACATAGTTTTCCTGGTTTTATTAAATCCCCCCCCCCCCCCACCCATTGCCTTCTTTTAAATTTAGATTGTGTATTTAATGTAAAACGAAATATAAATGTGTACCAAAAGAGTACACTATTCTGCAATCTATCCCTTCAAAGTTGTGCCATGAAAGCCCTGTGGCAGGGGACACTACACAAAATGCTATACTATAAATCCGGGTGTAGTACCGGAGGGTACCAGCAGTGGTGCTCCCTCAAAATTAAGATGACCCTTAGGTCTGTACAATGATCCGGAACTGAAATACAAAACCGGGACCCAGATGCATCATGGGAAATTGAGTCCCGTGCCGAGACACGGTACTATAGTGTCATCATTTATCCCCAATTACTATAATAAGTACAAACCACACGATCTAGTTATAGGATAATAATAATATAAAGCTTCCCCAACCAAAAAACAACATCAGCCTGAACCATAAACAAAGACGGGGAGAAAAAAAGAACCCCCACGGCCCCCAACATATTAGCCTTCAGCTAACAGTAGCTCCAAGATAACAACAAGCTAGCATATCATTCAAAACAAATCGAGACACTAAAACCAAAACATTTAACGTCATTCAGAGTACAACTCAGTATAAAATAATATCGCGTGCCGAGCACAACTATGATCTGAACATATCAAAATTATATCACGGTTTACTGTATAGAAAAAAATACATTAAAGGGATATATAAAAAGTTCTGTGCCCCGTGTTGGTTTAGCTGCCTCGGGCTAGCTAGCTAGCCAGCCTACCTCACATCCTCACTTCTCCGCGGCTCCACTGCTGACTGCTCCAGACACGTCTTTTATTCGTCGAATAAAGTCATCCACGTCCGCTGGTTTGTCAAAGGACTGAGTTTTGTTTTTATATGTCACCAATAACCTAGCTGGAAACATTATTCCTTGACGTAGCCCAGGGATCTCTCGAAGTTTTTGTCGGACAGAGTCAAAAACTTTTTGCTGCTTGCGCACCTCATCGGTTAAATCGGGATAAAGTTTTATAGATGTATCCCCGTGCTTGATTTGGCCCTTGGTTCGAGCAGCCCTCATCACCTTCACCTTGTCTCTATTGTCCAGGAATTTCATGATGAGAGTCCTCGGAGGAGCGTTGTCTTCTCTTCTCGGCCCAATCCTGTGGGCCACTTCAATGGTTAGCTTCGACGTTAAGTCCAATGTTTTTACCAGCCACTGCTCGAGAAAGTCACAAGCATCAGAACCCTCTGTCTTCTCTGGCAAATTTACCAATCTCACATTGGATCTTCTGGACCTTGTTTCTCCGCTCAGAACCTTTAGCTCCATTTGCTTGTACTTCTTTTCCAGGTCCTGGACCTTAGCCTGTAAGCTAGCAACAATGTCCTCAGTGCCAGAGATGCGAGTCTCCGCACCCTTGACTCGTTCTTTGCAATCTCCGACCTCTTTCTTCATACCTTCAATCGCCGACATGACTGAATCTAACTTTTGTGAGAATTCGGATTTCATCTCCTTGATAGCCTCGAGAATAGAGCAACTTGCACTCTCTGAGCGACGGCCCGTGTCTTCCCCCTCAGCTCCCGAGCTCTCAGCCCCAGCCATGTTGCTAGCATTAGCTTCCCCGCTTTCCTTGGACCCAGCAGAACCAAAGCTCAACTTGGCTTGGTTTTTGCCACCTCGTTTGGGCATTCTTTTGTTATTCATCATCAGGTTGCTTAAATAAAACTGCTCACTTTTCCATTAGTCTGTTTTTTTTGTTAAATAATTTGTAACAAGCTGCGGAGTTGAGAGACACACGTCCGTCTAGCTTGCCGCCATCTTGAAAAAGTCTTGACGTCTCTCTCTCTAGTTTGTGCAACCCGACAGTTCAGACAAAAAGTCCATTGATGTGGTGTTTTTTGCTCTGTTTTTTGTGAGGACGGCATGCAGGCAGAGAGAGGAGAAGAAACTGAAAGGGCAATGCGACCTGTTGGTATCTGTTTGGACACCGGTGGCATTTTGAACACCTTTTTTATTGTTTATAGTTTTGTGTGTGTGTGTGTGTGTGTGTGTGTGTGTGTGTGTGTGTGTGTGTGTGCGTGTGCGTGTGCGTGTGTGTGTGTGCGTGTGCATGTGTGCGCGCCTGAACCGTTTAGCGTTACCTTGCTCGTGCCCACTGGCAGCAGGGCCAAAGAATAAATGTTTTTGTTGTTGTTTCTTTTTAAAGATATTGTTGGGCTTTTCTCTGCCTTTATTTGATAGTGTATAGTAAGTTGACGGGAGAGAGAGAGAGATGGGGAATGACATGCAGCAAAGGTCGTCGGGATCGGGAGTCTTGACACACTGTCATGCTGGATTAGTAGCCTATAGGTGCCCGTACTGCTAGGCCGGCCTGAGCCAGAAGAAGAAATTATTTTTCACAATATGGTTTTGTTCGTGTTCTCTCCTCCGCGTCATCATCAGTGCCCAGACCCGAGGCGGGGTTGGCGAAAGGGCCTTTCTGTGTGGAGTTTGCATGTTCTCCCCGTGTCCCCCTAGGGTAGGTACCCTCACAAAAACATGCAGTAATCCTGGTCTCTAAACTACCTCCCCCTGGCCAACCGGGGCGCCTGATAGAGGGGAAAGGAACTGGTCGGAATAACTTGTTCCTTCCACGCCGGGGAAAACTCTCCCCCGTCAGGTGAAAAGAAGCAGTTTGGACTCCTCATGCATAGAAGGAAGCATGAGGTCAGTCTGCTGCCCCCCCCCAAGGTTGGCAGAGGGAGTGTATAGCGCCCAGGATTACAATAGATAATTGACGCTGGGTGAAAACAATGGGTTGCAAAATCGTAGGATAACATTTTCAGTATGTTAACAGTATGATTTTTACTTTTGAAAATATTTCACTTTCAGTGGGGCTGCGGATCAGGGGCTGAAACCTTTGGCGCAAATGCGGTGTAATTCGTCATAGTAGACAACTGATGACAGACATCACAGACAACCGGACATATCCCGAATATTTTGTATAGATTTATTTCACCATTCATTCTGATAGTGACAGTGAGAGACAGGGAAAAGTGGGACGGAGAGACGGGATGACGCAATGAAGAGCCTCAGTTGGGATTCAAACCCAGACCAGCTGTGGGAAGGCCTTATTGTTTATCATTAATGAGTAGGCTCGTCTTGAGGCGTTTGATATCGCTATAACATTGCCTCGCTGTGTTTCATTTTTTTAACCGCTCCGGTTGCTGTGCACCGTTGCTAGGGCCCCGCCCGCACCGTTTGCGTTGACCCAACCACATTAGCTTCTGTTTTAGTCGCGGCCTTTGCACGCGGTTTTCTCCGAAACTAATGCGCTGTCCGAGGTGTTGAACATATCGCCGATGTTTCGGAGGTCTTTTCTGATTATCCGGTGAGCGCGATGGGAACATTGTTTGTCACAATGTAGCCTCGGAAACCCAGACGTTTTTATTTCCTGCAGGGAGGAAAAAAAAGTCTGGGTCCGAGTCCACTTCAATTCGGCATAGAGTAGCGCAAACATCACTCACTCTCTGCTGATTTCTGATCGTCTGCACCTTTGTTAAATTGACACACACACGCACACATATACACACACACTCTCCTCTTTCTCTCTGTCGCTCTAATTGTGTCCAGCAGCTGCGCATAGTTTCTCCCGGCGGATCCTGCCGGGAGCTGCCTATGCCATAAA
>NC_136802.1:10926068-10931385 GCF_951216825.1 Electrona antarctica
ACCAGGGATGTCAAACTCAAATACACAGTGGGCCAAAATAAAGAAATCGGTCGAGGTCGAGGGCCGGACTGTGTTTCAACACACGGGCACCGCGGTCATGAGGACGTCCCAGGCAAACAGCAAAAAAGTAAATGCATTTAAAACTGAAAATGCATTATTATTAAGCTCAGTTTCCTGTTCTATGATCCTCACCAAGCACTGATTTCATAGTATGTGATATGTGCCAATGCACTCGCAGTGAATTGTCGGACTTGTAGTATTATGGTGGTCCGTGCAATATACCAGAGGGCCAGTTCTAATACTAATTAAATATCATCCCGCGGGCCAAAGATAATTCATCCACGGGCCTGATTTGACATTTTGACATTTGACATTTGAGTTTGACATATATGCTTTACACTATAGCTGCATGCGGGTGTCAGTCAGTCACGCACCGGAAATAGCAGATCTACAAGCTCTACGATGCACGACACCCGCCACACGCCCATAAGTATAACTCAGTGGTGGAAAGTAACTAACAATACTTTCTCTTCTACTCTATCTCGTGAGGCAGATATTGTACTTTTACTCCACTACATTTATTTGACCTGGTAACCTTAGTTACCAGTTAGTTATACTTTGTAGATTTGTATACACTTGAAATGGGACATTCTGCACAATGAGTACGTTTACTTTTGGTACTCTAAGTAAATTTTGATGCCAATATACTACATTGCAGTTTTGATTAAAAACAGTGTGGGTACTTTTTCCACCACTGTGGGCATAACTGTGGATTCCAGGTGACGCGTGTCTGGCGGTGTCCTGTGCGCCATGGCTAGCGCGTTCAGCAGCCCTACGTACCTCATGCTGAGCTGCTAGCTCACATCAGTGCCAGGCTGCCAGCACTCTTAACCCATTTTGGGACGGGAACCCCTTTTTGGTGTTTTAACTATTGAAAAATAGCAGATCTACAAGCTCATAGCGTGGCACCGAGTGCCGCGCTATGAACTTGTAGGTCTGCTATTTTTGAAAGTTTGTGAAAATGTGCCTCAAATCGTTGAGTATATATTATTACAGACTTACAGAGTGAACATTTTTATCTTTGCTTCTGTGAGGTCCCTGGAAGAACATATTTTCAGATGGGGGGGGGGGGGGGGGTGGAGGCATATTACATATAATCTTTGGGGTTCTTGACATGAAATATTGAGCACCTGCACTGATACAGAAACATAAGGTTTTTCATAAAACTGTCAGGATTTTTGAAGACATTTTTTTTTAAATGTCGACGTCAGGCCTAAACGGCTTAACAGCATATCTTTATATAAAAGCAGGGCCTTCTGCATACATATGGGCCCTGCATGCCAACCCGCTATCACCCAGATGGCCAAGAGGACTGCGGGCTCTCCCAGCGGGGCTGCAGCCGCTGACATCTGATACTCATGTCAACATGTCTCACTCTTATTACTGTGTGCGGTCGGTTGGTGGAGCACTCAACCCTCAACCGGAGCCGCGCCTGCCAAATCTCACACTGCTACACATGAGCCCCGCTTTTAGAAGTCTTCTGGAGCCTTTTGTCTATATCTCTCGCTAACAAACTCTCATATAGAAACGCGCACGCACGCACGCACGCACGCACGCACGCACGCACGCACTCGCGCGCACGCACGCACACACACATAGGCCTACACACATGTAGAGTAGAATATAAACTGATTTGGTCGCCGTCCAAGCCATTGTGAGAGCCATTTAGTCATGGGTCTCAAACCACAGTCACAACGCAGTCAAACAGACGTTGACGGCACACACCACATGATGTCTCAATATAGATTTCAAAGGAGATGGAAGACACAGATGACTCAGGAATCGCTCCGTATTGACTGCCGTATACTTTGGCCCCGCAAATCCACCCCGTATTTTTTTTTTAACACCCATTTTGACCTGAGATCAGATTCTAAAAATGTCTTCTACATCCTGAGAGTTTTCTGAAAAAGCTATGTTTCCGTGTCAGTCGTTCTTCGATTTTTCAAAAATAGCAGACCTACAAGCTTTTAAACATTGTTATAATTTAGCTATTGAAAAATAGCAGATCTACAAGCTCATCGCGCGCCACCGAGTGGCGCGCGACGAGCTTGTAGATCTGCTATTTTTCAATAGCTAAAGCATAACGTAATGCTAACACCAAAAGGGGTTCCCGCTCCAAAATGGGTTAAACTCCTAAAATAACGAGAGCTTAAAAGATCTGGTGTTTTTTTGCGGGGATCCGAGTATGCCGATAAGGCCTTAAACTATTACAAAGATGCCTATACCGACGGACTTTCACTCATAAGTATAGGCCCGCATAAAGGCCATTTTGTTGCCCCTCCGAGGACGATACGCCTGCTACTTCAATACCAACTCGGTTTCCGCTATTGCGCATATAAGCTAGACACCGGGGACCGTTTCAAAAGCTACTTTTCCAGAGGTAACAGTTTCAATAGGCCTTGCTGAGGTCCTGACACCAGTAAAACAGATCTAAGCCTCCTTTCTGCAAAGACCCTCAAGTGCCTTCTTAAAAAAAAAAAAAAAAAATCTAATCCAGTGATTAGTTACAGATGCACGGAAAATAGATACAGGTATATAGCGCTAAAGAAAAAATAAATGCCTTTTTTTTTTGCGGGGGGAGTATAGAATTAAGGGCCAATAATTTAGAGAGTTTCAGAAAACAAAGTGTGTAGTTAAGGGCCAACGAACGCTAGGATCTGCATATCCCTCTGCCAGACCAGCCTTTCTCTATTAGTTGCACCGTTTGGAGCCAAAACGGCATCAGAGCAAGAATCATGTATCTTGCGGGCTTTGTTTGTCAAAAGGATAATTATGTTCGAGAAGCGAAGACGGAGGAGCGGCGGCGTTGAGATGGGAAAACTAAAAAACGAAAAAGGAGGAAGGAAAGAAAGAAAACGTCCAGACAGTCCTTGATAGGCATCGGTAGAACACCAACGGTTGCCACTGACCCAATATTTCCATGATATCAGTGTGTGTGTGTGCGTGTGCGTGTGCGCGCGCACGTGTGTGTGTGTGTGTGTGTGTGCATTTGTGCGTGCGTGTGTGTGTGTGTGTGTGTGCGCGTGCGCGCGTGTGCGTGTGTGCGTGTGTGTGTGTGCATACTGTATGAGTGAGTGTTCCGTGCTCTCCAAAGTCCAGAGTCTTTTCCACATCAATCTCATTCCCGTGAACGGCGCCTCGCTCTTGACACGTCAGCGGCTCCGAAAAAAAACACTTCCTAAATTGACTCGGGGAGGGACGGTTTTAGAAAATCGCCGCGTTGGGATTTCGCGGGTCTAAATATAAAAAAATGACAAAACTCCTGACATAACTCGGGCGCTATTGAGTTGACCCGTGCACGGGTTAAATAACAGAAGGGACACTTTAACCCATGTTGGGCAGGAACCCCTTTTGGTGTTTTAAACATCATATTATAATTTAGCTATTGAAAAATAGCAGATCTACAAGCTCATAGCGCGCCACCGAGTGGCGCGCTATGAGCTTGTAGGTCTGCTATTTTTGAAAAATCGTTAAAATGTGCCTCAAATCTTTCAGAAAATTGTCATGATTTAGAAAACATTTATTTTAATTTCGACGTCAGGCCTGAATGGGTTAAAAGCGAGCGGAAGGGGGGGGGGGAGAGGAGCCGGATAGACGATGTACGGACGTACGTACGGGTGTGGTGTGTTGGTGTCGGTAACGGAGGTGAGGCCACCTCGGCCTCTCTCTCCGCGGGGAGAATGAGGGCCTTTTAGTGAAGCATGTCAGCGGGGCTGATTACTCCATGTATCACCATGTCCCATTGCGCTGAACCAATAAACAAAGAGGCGAGGTCGAGGCGAGGCGAGCGGGGGGAAAGGAGGCTATAGAAGAACGCCACGTTTGTGCATGATGGGCTGATGGGATAGCATCTCAGGTGGAGAGAGATACTGGCTTATGATGGTGGTGGTGGTGGCGGTGGTGGTGCCAGGTTCTGTCCGAGAGAGAAACGAGCAAACCAGGTCTATGAAAACGAGCCCCAAAAGAAGAAAGTCCTTAATTTGCCCTTTACTTTTAAACATGTACATATAGGTACAGTATAGGCTTTTTGAAAATACAAATCTTGTAATGGGGTCCCTGGCATAAACTGTTTTCAGATGGCAGACAAATAAATATTAAGTTGGGGTCCTTGACTTGAAAATGTAACACTGGTTTAAACAACATTATAGGAAATGACCCGTAATTACAAATATTTACAAGAAACTTTACAGAAAATTCCCGGCCCAAAGTGGCTTGTTAAAAAGCGGACATGGCAACAAAGGCAGTCGGAGGGCCGGGCCAGTCCATGATGTCTGTTGGTCTTTTCTAGCGCTGATTAGAGCCATGATGAAAGACTGGAAGATACAGGCCTCTTATCAGACAGAGGGGATTGTGTGTGTGTGTGTGTGTGTGTGTGTGTGTGTGTGTGTGTGTGTGTGTGTGTGTGTGTGTGTGTGTGTGTGTGTGTGTGTGTGTGTGTGTGTGTGTGTGTGTGTGTGTGTGTGTGTGTGTGTGTGTGTGTGTGTGTGCGCGCGTGCGTGCAAGCGCGAAAAGGCGAGTTTCACAATTATAATTGTGGTTTCTGTCTCCCCCTTTTTTACATGCACTTCTGGTGTATGTGTTTGTGAGTGTCTTTGTATTTTGTATCTGTGTCCAAGCATGTGCATGTGTGCCTTTGCATTCGCGTAACCTCTGTCACCCTCAGTCCATCAATAGAAATGCTAACCCACTAGTCCCCCTCAGAGGTCATTCGCAAAGGTCAACTACTTAACCTGGTGTTAACCTCCGAAATTACTGGAGTAATATATAGACCTCCTCAAAGGTGTGTGTGTGTGTGTGTGTGTGTGTGTGTGTGTGTGTGTGTGTGTGTGTGTGTGTGTGTGTGTGTGTGTGTGTGTGTGTGTGTGTGTGTGTGTGTGTGTGTGTGTGTGCGTGCGTGCGTGCGTGCGTGCGTGCGTGCGTGCGTGCGTGCGTGCGTGCGTGCGTGCGTGCGTGCGTGCGTGCGTGCGTGCGTGCGTGCGTGCGTGCGTGCGTGCGTGCGTGCGTGCGTGCGTGCGTGCGTGCGCGTGTGTGTGTGTGTGTGTGTGAGAGGGAGAGAGAGGGTGCCGGTGTGCGTGTGTATGTATCTGCGGGGGTGGGGGGGGGGGGGGGGTGCAAGAGATGCTCACATACAGATGCAGAGAGGAAATGAAATGCTGGCAGCACAGCAGTATAGAAGAGCATGTTCATTCCTTAATGGCTCCAGACGGGTCCAGCTGTGCTGCTGTGCACCTGGCCTATATATACCAGGAAGGACACG
>NC_136802.1:10931585-10957114 GCF_951216825.1 Electrona antarctica
GCAGCATTAGCCAGGTAGACCTTTCTAATCAACCTGCACGTCAGACGTTTCAGAAAGTATTTATTTTAAACTAAAGACCTTTACGTGAGAGAGCAAGGGCTGATTACTTTTTTCGGCCCAAATAATTGTGTTTATTGTCATCATTTTGTCGGGAGCCGAGTTGGCTTTGTGCGAGGTGTAAAGGTCTTTAAATACAAACTTTCTGAAACATCTATGGAAAATTTTTGGGAAATGCTCTTCCAGTGCCCTCGTCATTCTGAAAGGGGCGGGACTGCGACGCTCTAGAAAAGACAGGAAAGAACTGCCAAAAGAAATACCAGGTATCATAAGTATCTGCGACTTGATATTCATACCATAGTAGAATAACTGGAAAACGTTGGCTTCCTCATATAGACCAAACATGCCACGGTATTTTAGACAGATTGGTCGTCATGTAAAGCGTCATAATCGATGAGCTAAACACGCCGGAACAGACACTGCGATTGTCTTTTAAACTGTGACTGAATCTGCTTACTGTCATCATCCCTGGACTGATGTTCACAGCCTGCCTGTCAGGTGTGTGCACGTGTGCTGTCAGGTGTGTGCACGTGTGCTGTCAGGTGTGTGCACGGGTGCTGTCATGTGTGTGCACGTGCGCTGTCAGGTGTGTGCACGGGTGCTGTCATGTGTGTGCATGTGCGCTGTCAGGTGTGTGTGATGGTGATTCAGCGAGACATTTGTCGCCCCTGTGATTAATTATAAAGTGTGTGTGTGTGTGTGTGTGTGTGTGTGTGTGTGTGTGTGTGTGTGTGTGTGTGTGTGTGTGTGTGTGTGTGTGTGTGTGTGTGTGTGTGTGTGTGTGTGTGTGTGTGTGTGTGTGTGTGTGTGTGTGTGTGTGTGTGTGTGTGTGTTAGTAAAGTATAGACATCAAAATGTACTTGTCATTATGCAGAATCTGATCCACAACTCACAATGTGTCACATTGAGACACATTGTGAGTTGTAGATCTGCTATTTTCAAATGCCTGACATATATACTCTAGGTCACTCTAAGTGCATGGGTAATAATGTATACGTTGTTTTGTAACAATAATCCAGATCTACAAGTAACTACAGTTTTCAAATAATTCTAGATGAGTAAATGTACAATATTTGAGATGTAGTGGAGTAGTACAATTACAGAAATTTGGAAATACGCAGTAAAGCAAAAATACCTCAAAATGGTACTTTACTTGATAAAGAAATATATGCTTAGTTACTTTATACCACTGTGCACACACACACACTTGCTCTGAACAACTCTTATCATGTGCAAACAGCCATATAGTGTATTGGCTCCCGATCCGATTGTGGTCCTCTAAATCTCTCCGGGCGCCACCGCTGCGTTTTGCCACAACGTCCGTAACCGTCTTCATTTCGAGCGGTCGATGATTCTGCCACCAGTTACGTTCCCCGATGCCAAAAAGATTAATTGTCTGTCAAAATGTTTCTTCGAAAATGGTGACTTAATTGTGTGTGTTTGCATGGGCTTGGAGTGTGTGCGTGCGTGCACGTGCGTGCATACTGATATAATAACCTCAATTGTGGACTTTTGGGAGGAACATAAAAAACCACCCATAGTCATTTAAGTCATTTTATCGCATGCGGAATAGCTTGGACAGCACGCGCAGCATTTGTGTTCCCACTATCTCTGTCTCGCACACGGACTCGGTTTGGAGGGGGTTGTGGTAGGGGCGGCTGGCTTTGGGGGGAGGGGGGGGGGGCGTGTATTGGCACAGCGGGCCCCAATATATGCAAGGCCATCCTGGGAGATATATGGAAAGCTCTTGAGTTGTTTATCCTCGTCACCTCACAGGAGAAAGCCTGAGTGTTAAATTAACTTGGAGAGTCTTGGGTTCTTCGCCACCGCTATGAGCAGTTCCCCTCTCAACTTGTTCACTTTTTGGAGTTGTTGCACATAGAAATGTCAGGAGAGGACAAAATAGTTTGCCAGAGAGAGAGAGAGAGAGCGAGAGAGAGCGAGAGAGCAAGGGCAAAAAGAAAGACAAAGGTGCACAGAGAGAGATAGAGCGGAGGGTATACACTGCAGGGAGAATTGAAGTTGGACTCAGCATAGGCAGGCCAGGCAGCAAAGCCCTGCAAAGGGAATTAAAGAGTGAACGGAGCAAAGGTAGTGACGGAAGAGAGGACAGACAGACGGATGGAAGGAAGGTCGACGATAGAACAGGAATGTTTTATTATTTTTTATACTACAGCAGTGCCCGTTGGGCTAATGGTCTACTTGGAACGATGCAAGTTGAAAATGCATGCCCCACCCAGTTATCACTTGTCATGAGCAGAGCGTGCAAAAGTACTATTTTCGGCCGCTTTTGTGCTGGTTCTGGACAACCGTCTATCTGACAGACTCGACACCGGGCACTGCACTCTCGTTGGTGGTGTGGAACGCGCGTGTCAAATTTGAAGTCGGTGGGGCGAACGATTCCCGAGTTATATGGATTTCAGACGTACACACGGAAGCCTTGACCACACACACACACAGAGACTTGGTGCATTTATAGTTAGAAGATTAGATACAGATATATTCTCATGACGGAGGGAGGTGAATTAAGCCTTCTCAGAGAGAGAGAGAGAGAGGCAGCAAGGGAAGGAGACAAGGAGACATGTACATGCTTATTCGCTCAGTCAGGAGTAGACTTATTTCTCATTTAGATCCATTTGCCTGTCACTCTCTCTCTCCCTCTTGTTTGAGCAAGCAAGGGATCAGATAAAAGGTTTGCTGTGCATGGGTGAGATTGTGCGTGCGTGCGTGTTGTGTGTGTGTGTGTGTGTGTGTGTGTGTGTCGGGTACACACATGATGGGGGCGAAGCAGCGGGAGGTGCTAATGCAAGCGGGCCGCGCTCGCCTCGGCCATCGGAGCGCGTTTGGCACATCTCTCTGGCTCACATCAGGCCTATATTATTCAGAAGTGCCATGAATGACGCATTTCATAATTCTGTGTCCATCTCGGGAGCGCCTTCCCTCCCTCGCACTCTGCTCTACTTGTCTATAGCTGCCTTGCATCCGGGCTAAATGTCGCTCAAACATTGCCACTAGCCACATGTTCTGAATTCCATTTGAAGCACATACTTTCCTCAATAGTATAGCAGACCACGTACAAGCACTATGAGTACATAGTTGGGTGCACAGAGGCCAAGTGCATGGGATCCATAATGGATGCTTATAGGCAGAGCCATAAATCATGCTATGTCGACCAATCATGACTGATCGGTCTTGACATGTCTGTGGCGAGTGGCGGCTGCAGGCTGCGTTCCGCCTGTTTGCATTGAAGAGGTGGGGCTGCCTGGAACACGCACGCCTTTTATATGCGGCCAAAGTGCATGTATTGTGCTCTGTTGCTGTGTGTGTGTGTGTGTGTGTGTGTGTGTGTGTGTGTGTGTGTGTGTGTGTGTGTGTGTGTGTGTGTGTGTGTGTGTGTGTGTGTGTGTGTGTGTGTGTGTGTGTGTGTGTGTGTGTGTGTCGTGTGTGTGTGTGTGTGTGTGTTAATGTGAAGGCTAAAGCCTTGACCAATTAACGCTGTAGCGCCTTTGCTCAAAACATTCTACATTCAATCCATGAAAAGTACAATTTAAAATGAAATGTAGCACATTAGTTATAATGAATGCATTTCATTTTTGGCTGAAGAGTGAAATCAAATGCAGACCCATTGATGTTAGCATCAACGTTGTTGATGATCAGTAGCGTATCGAAATTGTCCATAAAAATACCATATCGGTATCGGATCGGTCTCAAAATAATCCAGATTATTTTCACCGATATTGATGACGTCAATAATAATGTGACCGTCGATGGGTAAATTCTACATTAATGTGTGTACTCATCTCATTCAGTAGTGAAATCAGACACTTGGGAAAAGAGTATGTTTATTGATTGATCGAATACTTTATTAACCCATAGGGCCTATATAGGCTTGTTTCCATTGTGGTCCTCTGTATATCGGAATCGGTCATAATCGATATGACCCTGGAAATAATCGGAGATTTCATAACCGTGCACCCCTAATTGTTGATTTGGCCGTATAGCCCCAGCTGTTAGTGCACTTATTGGACTCTCACTCTCTCAAGTGCTCACATCCAGATATGAATACATGCATACTAGCATGCAAACATCACGGCTATATAGTATCATGAGCTCCACACGATTATCAAGCATATTATGCACTTAAGCTATATATATATATGTGTGTGTGTGCCACAGTGGGAACGGAAAGTGTCTCCCATGCATGCACGAAAGCACGGGAGAGAAGGAGGAGAAGTGAGTGAGAAGCGTGCGCGTCGCGCGCACAAGTGCGCATGGCTCGGGGGCCATTAATTAAAAAGGATCCCACATGTCTCTGTGATCAAAAGAAGCCTGTGTGATATCCGCCCGCCGTCCCCCAGCTCTCCCGTTGCCTTCCGTGTAGTGGCACCGTTCCCTCCAGCTAGCCAACACTAGCTTATTTACAGACTCCTATATACGAGCATCCCATAATGATCATCACTCCCACACACAGTGGCAATAACACACTGGTATGAGCAACTATTAATTCCACCGGGTCAGTTCCCTCCGAAAGGTGAATCATACAGAAAGATGTCTCGCCTGACAAGAACTGCCCATTATGAGAGAGAGATAGCATGCAGGCTATAGTAGGAACGACACGCTCTCTCTCTCTCTCTCTCTCTCTCTCTCTCTCTCTCTCTCTCTCTCTCTCTCTCTCTCTCTCTCTCTCTCTCTCTCTCCATTCCCTTCCTGTCTATATATTTGCACATGACTCACTCGGTCATACTCCTCTATTTCTCGCTCTGTCTGTCCTCCTCTCTCGAATACCTCCCCCCGCCTCCCTCCCTCTCGCATCCCTCTTTTCTACTAACCTATCTCTCTCTCTCTCTCTCTCTCTCTCTCTCTCTCTCTCTCTCTCTCTCTCTCTCTCTCTCTCTCTCTCTCTCTCTCTCTCTCTCTCTCTCTCTCTCTCTCTCTCTCTCTCTCTCTCTCTCTCTCTCTCTCTCTCTCTCTCTCTCTCTCTCTCTCTCTCTCTCTCTCTCTCTCTCTCCTCTCTCTCTCTCTCTCTCTCTCTCTCTCTCTCTCTCTATCTCTCTCTCTCTCTCTCTCTCTCTCTCTCTCTCTGTCTCTCTCTCTCCCTCTCTCTCTCTATCTCTCTCTCTCTCTCTCTCTCTAACAAGCAGCACTGCAATATCAGCCCATGGGTTGGGTTCGGCTTTTAAGGTGTGCTTGTTGAAAGCGGAGGCCCGTAATAAATATTTAGGGCGTGCATTCAAGCTGCCGTGGTATATAAATACACATGGAAGCCTCTCTGCTCTGTGTGCCACTGTGTTCTCTCATGTTATCTGCTGCAGGGATTTGATCTTAGGTTTAAAAACAGAAACCCAAGCCTTCTGTGTCATTGACTGGCTGCCCTCCCACCTACTTTCTCTCGCTCTCGCTCTCGCTCTCGCTCTCGCTCTCGCTCTCTCTCTCTCTCTCTCTCTCTCTCTCTCTCTCTCTCTCGGTGCGTTTCCATGAAGCCAGATCCGATTTACATCAGGCTGTTGCGTTCAGACGGAGACAGATCTCCTGAAATCAGATTTGAAACCACCTCTGAACGTGGCTCAAGTCACATTGGGAAACAATCTGATTTCATGTGACTTGTATGTGACTGCAGATACATAGACGTAGATTGATATTTGATCTGCATGGCTGCCAGTGTAAATGGGGTCTTCAATAGAAACATCAACGTGGGCGAAATGTGAATTCACCGCGTCCATTTACAAGAGTGAGGAGGAGGGGTCCCTCCTCCCTGTGCTTGGAACCGAAGCCTGATTGAAAGACTAGGAGGACTTGCAGCCCAATCGCCAACCAGGCAGTCCGTGTATAATCTCTAATATTGACGCCTGTAGAATGTCAAAAAGTAAAATAAATACTGTAATAATAATGATGGACACACAGCGTCTCTCTGGTATAATTATATCCACCACCCAAATTGGTTTCCCATTGGTTTCCCAATGGTGGCAATAAAATGTGCTTTTGTTCTTGCTCACTGTAAATTGCTCTGGATTAAGAGCGTCTGATAAATGCCTAAATTGTAAATTGCTGCTGCAGTAGTAGTAGTAGGAGGAGGAGGCAGGAGGGCAGGAATGGACAGATCAGAGAGAGAGAGAGAGAGGCTGTCAGCCTCCCTCTGCCATCCTGCTGAGCTGAAGCACTGTGACAATTGGGGGAGGGCGTGTGGTGACATGTGACAGAGAGAATGTTCAAGGTGATGGCTTCGGTATGTGTGTGCCACTTTGTGCCACTTCTTTGTCCCTCTGCCCCTTTTACCCGCCCGTCTGTCTGTCCGTCCATCCGTCCCTCTGTAGCGAAGCCTGCTGGCTCACGCCAATGTTTCTGTTCATCTCTTCTCTGCCATTTATCTCTCTCTCTCTCTCATCCAAATAGCTGGCAGTAGGGGTTGTGTAGGGGTGTGTTTGTCACCACCACTACCACCACCATCCACCCCATGCCCACCCGACATGCAGGAACAGGGCTAGAGGAACTGTAATGACATGTCAAAGCCTCTTGGCGTGGGGTACCACAATGGGCCAGGGGATGAAGGGGAGGGGGTTGGGGGGTGGCCGCTGGCGTTCTGACATGACCTGGCAGAGGCCCATGGCTCTCTCACATGCAGCCAAAAGGCTGGGCGAGACCTAGCTGGTTCTGCTGCACTCCTAGATTGGGTTGGGGACAGTTATATGTGCCGTGCAGAGGGAAGGTGTGATGTGATGCCTGTTGTTTTGGTCCCGATTCTCAGTCCATTCCATCTCCAGTTAAGAGAAAAAATAGCCTCCACTTTCAGTTATTTTTGCTTGTCAGGGCATTGTGTGGCCTCCTTTCCTTTTCCTGGAGATTAGCATTATAATAACACTCGAAAATGGCTCGATTGTCTTCTTGCAAAGTCACAGCTGACCTGATGGGTAACAGCCCGTGGTGACCCTCCACTTTAAATCTCCCCCTGGAGCCAGGAACAAACAAGTGAGCTATACAGTCAACAGATGACTGCATTTCACACATAACTGGCAGACGGAAACAACTCCAGAGCCACTTTAATGTGCACATTACTGTGGACAGCACTTTACTGGAGTGCTTGTGTTTTCGGATGCTTATGCCTTACACGTTCCACTTACATTTCCAATGCAAATATTGCTCTTTTGACTCCACTCTAGGAAAGGACAATGTTACACGATGAATAATCGCCCTATATTTCAAATACAAAAGAACAGCAGATCTATTAGCTCACATACAGAATACAGAAATGCATTCATATCGAAAAGAAGATGTACTTTGTAATTTGCACTTTTGAATACTTAAGCAATCACTTCACAACGTTAACTCAAGTACGAGCTTTGAGGGTTTGTGTAAACACAAACATTGAAGACAAAAGTGAGGAAGCAAATTGTGATTGGCCCAGAATGAGATGATGTATGATGATGATGTATAATGATAAGAGCACCCCTCACTTCACACTTTTCCAGGACTTGTCAGACCCGAACATCCGCTCTGTGACGCTTCGCAAGGAACCTCAGGAAAGCTTTGCCCCCTCTCGACAACACACGCCCCAGAGCCGGGAGAGGCGTCGATTATGTCTATGACTTTGTCCACCACTTCCAGCACCCCCAAACCTTCTCTTGCACCTCCCCATGCCTCCTCCTCTTCCTCCTCATCATCATCATCATCACATCCCGTCCTCTTTACCATCCTCTGTCCCTGCTTTGCATTCTTTCTTGCATGCCAACCACCTTCTTTTCTTTCGCCTTCCTTTGGGTGTCATTGTATCTCCACACTAGACTCCTGTCTCTTCTCTTCTCAGGAGGCATGCCGTGTGATCGGTGGTCGGTTGTTATGGAGATATGGATGAAAGGAGGGGACAGGCGGGGGTGGGATCTGTTTGGCTGGGGGCCGAGGGCATCGGGATGACACACGTGTGCACACACATACACACGCATGCACACGCACGCACGCACGCGCGCGCACACACACACTGCAGCTGCAGATCAATCACATACACAGCATCAACAGAGCCGATAGGGAGGGAGGGTGCAAAAGGTGCACTCTCATCCCCGTTGGCATGAGGTCTTTCATGCGCCCAATTAGTGTCTGGCACAGACCCTCGTCTTTTACACAAAAGCACCTCTTTGTGTGTGTGTACGTGTGTGTGTGCGTGTGTGTGAGCGCATGCGTGCGTGCATGTGTGTGTGGGCATGCAGGTCATTTCATGGAATGATATTGCGGCCCAAAGCAGTACAGTATGTGCCCATCATGGTGTTGCGCTTTGACTGAAATGCTGGCGGCAGCAGAAAAATAGATGGACCGTGAAAGGTTATAAATGACATACAGAACGGGAACGCTAAGCCAAGGAAGCCGCATGTCATACAGAACGGGAACGCTAAGCCAAGGAAGCCGCATGTCAAAGATGCTCACGTACAAAAAAAAAGGTACAACACGATACTGATAATAGTGATGTTGAAGTCATTGGACTGAAGCTCTCGCTCGTACTGTTCACCGTTCTTCAAGCCGTGCACAAGTCCACGTGTCGTGTACGCCTCGAGGTGCAGTGTGACGTGTCTATATATATTGGCTAGTCGTTATCTAGGGATCCAATGCAGCAGTTTGAGTCCCCAGCATATCCGTTCGTCAGGGCTGTGTGGGTGTGTGTGTTCTTTGCAAGGGGACAGCCAGGAGCCCGCCATGCCAGAGAGAGAGAGAGAGAGCACATCAGCATCTCTCACACACCCAATTCAACATGACACGTGGAATCACCGGAAAAGATTCATAATCTCATACTTGCCCTGATGAAGACTCCTTTGAGTCGACACATGTTCGCGTTTTAACTTTATTAACCTTGATTTTATATCCACCCTCTCCTAATAAACTGTTTTGAGTGCTCGGATCGCTGCCATTTCTTTAACATTTTAGTCCCTTCTTTGATCTTTGAAGCCTGCAGGAAAACATGCATTTTCAGAAAACCACCAGGAAAGCGCAAAGAGTTGCAATGGCACATCTGTAGGTGTGAGGCAGGGTCACATCTGTAGGTGTGAGGCAGGGCCACATATAGCCACAGATGAACCTTGAGTATGTATACATCCACTTATGTTGAATTATATATGCCAGTTCTCCAAGGTGCCTCTTTTAAGTGACTGTCATTCCAATCATCTCTGCAATTAACACATGCAGCGCATTGACCCGTGCATACTGTAATATCCACCACGGACTCACTGCTAGTTAGTGATCTATACCTTCCTCTGGTAATGGGATGAAAGTGTTCTCTTACATGTAATAATAGTCTACTCTACAACGTCTTCATGCTCAAAACAACCTGCTTCTGCTCACTTCTGTTATGTCAGATGTTGTGTTGAGATGTGGCAGCTGTATACACCACTTATAACATACATTTTAACAGATAGAGCACGCTCACGCTATTACAGTTAATTTCGTTTCTCGATAGAGCCTGATGTGTCGAGCATCCGACCGCACACAAACTATTGCTCACACGAGTTCACACGATCCAAATTCATGACCTCTCTCTCTCTCTCTCTCTCTCTCTCTCTCTCTCTCTCTCTCTCTGTCTCTGGTGAGAGAGAGGTGGTAATAACCGCATGGCGTAAGGGGTACTTATCAAAGTGAAAGCACATAATAGTTACGGGGAATTGGAATAGAAATACAAATATAATGTCTTTGCGGCTCCCTCCCTCCCTCCCTCCGTGATTATATATTGCTTTGACTTTCAGCTAGAGGCCTTTGATTATTATGCACACACACATAAAGCATATACAGTATATATATATACACACGCCATTGTCTGCACAGTGCATTAGGGATAGAAGTGCTATAGCCGCCTCCATTGTCCAGACTATAGCAGCACATGTGGCGGTGTGCTGCTAATGGCAGCATGAAGTGTGCTGTATTTCAGAGAGTCTCGTCGAGGGAACACGGGGACAGACGTGGCTGTGTGCGCAGACAGAGAATGAACATAAAACCCTTGAGTGTGGAGTTAGAAAGCGGCCCCAGAATGTTGTGAAATGTCCCATTTGCCAGCCTTTTACGCTTTCATTTGCTGAAATGTAGTATATTAGCGCAAGTGCCTATAAGTGAGAGATGCAATTTCCGCTTGCAAAACGTGGCTCGTTGCCTGAATCAGTGTGTGCGTGTGCATGGTGCGTCTGTGCGCGCATGTGTGTGTGTACGTGTGCGCGCATGCGTGTGTTGCCTAGGCGCGTGCCAGTTTTGGCATGTTTCTCCGTGCGGGTGCGTGCGTGTGTGTGTGTGCGTGTCGCCTAAGCGTGTGCCAGTTTTGGCATGCTCCTCCGTGACAGTGCGCGTGTCCTTGTCCAGATTCCATTTCAGATGTGTGATGTACCATCAGGCCTGACGCCAGCAGCCAGCCAGCTCCGGTTTGTCACGGATCAGCACCGCTTCTGTTGTCAAATATTTTCCTCTGTTGTACCGCCGAGGCCGCCAGTTAAATTCGGGGGGGGGGGGGGAGAAAAAACAGAAAATAAGGGTACAAAGTAGAAAAGAGCATTGTTAGGTTGCCGAAGTTCTCTTCTTTTTGTTTGTTTTTAGTCCTATATTTGTGTGAGGTCGACTTTTGTGTGTCTCTTATCAAAAGACTGTGATTATGCGACTGCATGCTCCCTGCTGTGAAGTAAGGAAGCCTTGCCGAGCCATGAGGTCCATGTAGGCCATGGGGGCAGGAGCCTACCTCCTGTTTCTGTAGCCATGAGGTCCATGTAGGCCATGGGGGCAGGAGCCTACCTCCTGTTTCTGTAGCCATGAGGTCCATGTAGGGGCAGGAGTCTACCTCCTGTTTCTGTAGCCATGAGGTCCATGTAGGGGCAGGAGTCTACCTCCTGTTTCTGTAGCCATGAGGTCCATGTAGGGGCAGGAGTCTACCTCCTGTTTCTGTAGTCATGAGGTCCATGTAGGGGCAGGAGCCTACCTCCTGTTTCTGTAGCCATGAGGTCCATGTAGGGGCAGGAGCCTACCTCCTGTTTCTGTAGCCATGAGGTCCATGTAGGGACAGGAGCCTACCTCCTGTTTCTGTAGCCATGAGGTCCATAAGGGGCAGGAGTCTACCTCCTGTTTCTGTAGTCATGAGGTCCATGTAGGGGCAGGAGTCTACCTCCTGTTTCTGTAGCCATGAGGTCCATAAGGGGCAGGAGTCTACCTCCTGTTTCTGTAGCCATGAGGTCCATGTAGGGACAGGAGTCTACCTCCAGTTTCTGTAGCCATGAGGTCCATGTAGGGACAGGAGTCTACCTCCTGTTTCTGTAGCCATGAGGTCCATGTAGGGGCAGGAGCCTACCTCCTGTTTCTGTAGCCATGAGGTCCATGTAGGGGCAGGAGCCTACCTCCTGTTTCTGTAGCCATGAGGTCCATGTAGGGGCAGGAGCCTACCTCCTGTTTCTGTAGCCATGAGGTCCATGTAGGGGCGGGAGTCTACCTCCTGTTTCTGTAGCCATGAGGTCCATGTAGGGACAGGAGTCTACCTCCAGTTTCTGTAGCCATGAGGTCCATGTAGGGACAGGAGTCTACCTCCTGTTTCTGTAGCCATGAGGTCCATGTAGGGGCAGGAGCCTACCTCCTGTTTCTGTAGCCATGAGGTCCATGTAGGGGCAGGAGCCTACCTCCTGTTTCTGTAGCCATGAGGTCCATGTAGGGGCAGGAGCCTACCTCCTGTTTCTGTAGCCATGAGGTCCATGTAGGGGCAGGAGCCTACCTCCTGTTTCTGTAGCCATGAGGTCCATGTAGGGGCGGGAGCCTACCTCCTGTTTCTGTAGCCATGAGGTCCATATACCGTAGGGGCAGGAGCATATCTCCTGTTTCTGTAGCGCTGAGGCAGCTTGATGTACAAGTATACACCCCCAGTGCCAAGCAGGGAGGCACTGGGTCCCATTTCTTTTAGAGTCCTTGGTATGAGCCAGTCTCAGGGCGAACACTCTAACCACAAGGCCCCTGAGCTGGTCCCTGCTGGGGGGTGACATGCTATTCTGGAGTCTGCTGTCCACTCCTCCAGGTGTTTGTCCTGGTCAAACTGCCAGGGACCAGTATGACCTATTTATTTATTTACATTTGAAGCAATAATGTCAAGTTAAATGTCAGTGAGCTAAGAACCCCCCCCCCCCTTGTGTATGAGCTACTGTGAATGTTTCCTCTCCACCATGCACTGTGCCTGAGGGTCCACGCCCCCGCCCCGTGGGGGCTCACACAATCAATAGTAAAGAGAGAGAGAGTGACAGAGAGAGGTAGACAAAGAGGGGACTTTTTCGATCGACTCATCCTCTTGCATGGGCGCGTACTTCATAAAAGACAAACGCGTGCGCAAAACACACAAGCACGCGCACCCACCCACCCACACACTGCACCGTGATTCTTTCTATCTCTCTCTCGCCCTTTCTCTTGCTCGCTCTCCCCCGCTAGCGAACCCGCCCACCTACCCAATCCCCTCCCCTCCCCTCCCTCCCCCTTCGTTGGCACACGTTACCCTTTAACGTTCAGAGTGGCTGTCAAAGCTCCGCGGGCTCCGGCGGAGCGAAAAGACAAATGTTTCCCCCTCCAAATGAGAATTGATTTTCCCCAGCGGCCCCCTTTCGTATAATCAGCGGCTCGTACATTTTCATTTTGATAAAAAGGCGAGCGCAGGGGAGGGGATAGTGAGGGGAGTGGGCCGATGCCCATGGGTGGAACGGGTTTGAGTGTGGAGGTCATTGCCAGACCCCCCCCCGTCCCCTGTAAGGATGATGATGGCCCCAGCTGGGATGATGGGGTGGGGGTGTAGCATGGCGGGGGCATTGTCGGTATAGGGAACTGGCATGTGGTGGAAAAAAAAGTACTCCGTTATATGTTAAGTAAAAGTCCAGAATTCTAAATGTATACTCAAGTAAAAGTACAAAAGTATCGACATCAAAATTTACTTAAAGTACTAAAAGTAAAAAAGTACTCATATTGCACAATGTCCCATTGCACAAGTTCAAAAGGTCTTTTGAAAATAGCCGATCTACAAGCTCACAATGCGTCGCATCGCGACACATTGTGAGCTTGTAGATCGGCTATTTTCAAATGGCCCGAAATGTATAGCGTTGAAGTTGTTGTTTTTCTAATCAAAATTAAAATCTCCAAAGTAACTATAGTAACTAACGTTTTCAAAGGATTGTAGTGGAGCAAAAGATGTTGGCTCTCACATGTAGTGGAGTATAGAAGTAAATGTATTGGAAATTGTGAGTTTGAGGACATTCCGACATATCGGGAGGACAGGACGGAGGCAGCTATAGTGAGGAGGAGGGGGAGCTCGGGGAGGAGGGGGGTCAGGTAGGGTGCAGATGGAAGCCGTCCCACCGTGTCCACGGGGGGACGGGGGGTCCCGTACACTCATTACACGCTAGCGTACACCGGTTCGTGGTGCAACGGTGCCGTGCCTCTTAATGTCAGGTCCCCCGACGGCCCCGGGAAGCCAATTATAGGCCCGTATACAGAGCGAGGTGTTCCGCCGTGTCATTTGACCCGTTGTCATCGTTTGAAATACGACGCCGACCTATCGGGGGGGACACGTGGCTCTTCTTGTAACTTTTCGCCTGCACACACACCCTCAGGGGACGGAATGTCGGAATGACCCTCAAGGCATGAAATGAGGACTATATGTAACTGGAGTATACGGTACTGTACATATGATAAGGTAGGAGACAGTAGTGTGGTTTTCACAGGCATATCGATTATATATATAATATATATATAGGGTAGGTACCCTCACATATTACATGCAGTAATCCTGGTCTCTAAAACTACCTCCCCCTGGCCAGCCAGGGCGCCTGATGGAGGGGAAAGGAACTTGTCGAATAACGTATTCCTGCCACACGCTACGTCCGGCCGGGGAAACTCCCCCCTGTCAGGTGAAAAGAAGCAGCTTGGACTCCTCATGCATAGAAGGAAGCATGAGGTCAGTCCGCTGCCCCCACCCAGGTTGGCAGAGGAAGTGTAGCGCCCAGGATTACATTAGATAATTGACACTGGGTGAAAAAATGGGTTGTAAAATCGTGGGATAAAAATAAATTAAAAAATAAATACAAATAAAATAAGAATATATATATATTAAAAAATCACACCCATGTGAAGTGAGGGGCGCTCTAATCATTGTACATCATCTCATTCCGGCCATCACAATTTGCGTCATTCGTCATCAAAATTGTCCATTCATTGTCAATGGAATTTAAATATTTGTGTTAGGACAAAGTTTGAGCGCACGCACACACACACACACACACACACACACACACACACACGCACACGCACGCACAGCAAAAGCTGGACATATATTGCTCCTCAAAAAGATATACTGGTTTCGGTTACTTGAGCAGAGAGAGAGGCCATGACAGAGACGAGAAAGTTGAGGGCAGGACTCCAAACTTAATGGCTATGCAGTGGTGAGGGAGGGGCGAGCTAAACCAACCTATAAATCCATGCTGTGAATGATGTCGTGGTGTGTGTGTGTGTGGTCCTGCCAAGGCCCTCTCTCTCTCTCTGTCTCTCTCTCTCTCTCTCTCTCTCTCTGACCGTGCCATGGCCAGCGCTCCACCTGACCTCACCTCACTCCTCCACCTCCTCCTTCCCTCTCTAATTGTCTCCTCTCGGTCCCTGTCTCTGCATCCGTCAGCGTCCATGACAACATCTCTTTAGCTAGTGGAGATGTTCAATGCAAAATGCTGTGTCTCCAGTTCAGGAGACTAAGGGGGAAAAAAGCAATTCTCCTGAATGCTGCCTTCCGGTATGGCATGGAAAGGAGTGGCATTTGCATTTCTTTCACAATAGTAAATGCTGCATGTACATACGTGGTCTGGAAAGGGCAGTTGTTTTACAGACGGGTAAAAGACCACGGGCTGAAGCCCCCTTTGATGTGTGCACGTCCCAGCCACTGGTGTACAGAGTCAGTGTCCCCACACTTGTACCCACAGGGAGGGTACAGTAGCAGGGTTTGACAAGTATATGTGGCGCACGACGTTCGCACTTCACTGCATATACACAATCTTAACCCACGGCAACATGCCAGCGCTAATGGCGGCCACATTACGGCGCGGGGACACGCGTCATCATGTCCCCGCCAACGTCCTGGGGAATGTCATTCAGCCCCGGCGAGGCATCCAGACTCTTCCACAGGCCATTGCCCTCTATGAGCCATGCAGCGTGCAATTACATGGAGTCAAAAAATAAATTATCTCAAGGCTGAGCCTGCTGTGATGTGGCGTGATATGTGCCAGAGAGAGAGAGAGAGAGAGAGAGAGAGAGAGAGAGAGAGAGAGAGAGAGAGAGAGAGAGAGAGAGAGAGAGAGAGAGAGAGAGAGAGAGAGAGAGAGAGAGAGAGAGAGAGAGAGAGAGAGAGAGAGAGAGAGAGAGAGAGAGAGAGAGAGAGAGAGAGAGAGAGAGAGAGAGAGAGAGAGAGAGAGAGAGAGAGAGAGAGAGAGAGAGCACATTTCCCAAACTATCAGAACTGGTTATGTGGGATTCACGCCTGCTATACAATTACAATTTCTCAAACTTTAATTTCCATTTGGTTCCATCTGCACACTCTCAGAGTTTCCAGACCGTTAAGGGGCGATTTGGAACGCGCTAGGAATCGATACATGGAAATAACTGCTAAGGAATCGGAGCGTTTTATAGAGGGGATCGCTTCAGGAACCAGAATCGTTAAAATCCTGCAACTGTGAATTCATGCAGTGCACACATGGTGCAAATGGTGTGCAGGTGTGTGTAGCAGTGCATTTCTTCTCCCTTGACGTTGTCTGCCTCGAATTGTCTTTCTACTTTCTGGCATCTCTCATGCCTGCAATTTGACGCTGAAAAGATGTGTCGCTTCTTACACACTGGTGATGTCCATTGTCCACCGGTTTCACAGCCTGTACCCTCGTGAGAAAATGAACTCTTTGTTAGTGGCTCTCACATTGAACAACAATAGCGATGGCTGCATATCAGGTGAGGGAAGGAAGCCGCGGGGGATTCGCCTGCTGTGGGCTTTTAATACCGTCTATTTATCTTGCTTGGCTGGCCTGCTTAGACTAATTGAGGCGCAGCCATTTGATAAACTGCACCTTTTTCTCCATGTTTGAATTTCCACTAATAGAATCTCCTCCGTTTTAATTAATAACGCCGCAATAATTTAGTCCATGCTTATCTGTGACACCAGGAATCACGCCAGTAGGGAGCATGCTAAACCTGGCTTCAGGAGGAGTCATATATATATATAGACATATATATAGACATATATAGACATATATATATATATTAGGGGTGCACGATTATGAAATTATGACCAATATCTGATCTCCGAGGGTCATATCTGCCGATACCGATTCTGACCGATTCCGATATTATACAGAGGACCACAATGGAAACAAGCCTAGGCCCTATATGGGCTTGGCCCAAAGCCTGTTAATAATGTATTCAATCATTCAATAAATAGCATATACTCTTTTCCAAGTGTCTGTTTTCACAACTGAATGACTACTGAATGACATGAGTACACAACTTAAATGTAGATTTCATAATTATTTTGGCTGGTGAAAACCGATTAAATAATCTGTATTATTTTGAGACCGTTCCGATACCGATATGACATTTTTATGGCCATATATATATATATATATATATATATATATATATATATATATATATATAGTGAAATGGCTTTCAGAATAAAGGTGTCCGCCATCTAAAATGAACGGATAGCGCTCTGAGCCGCCCACCAGATGGCGGCGTTGGCGGTAAATGAGTTAATACAGTGCCACGGGAGCCTAAGACTTCCTCAGGGACAGTTGGACACAAACAACTCTCTTATGTGGCTGACAGTAAAGCGGCTGAAGATAGCCTGATGTACTCGTTGTTGCTGCTGCTGCATGGTTTCTTGGAAGAAAAAAGAAAACACACGGTTGTCGTTCAGATTTGATCAAAGCTGACATGTCACCAATCGCTCCCTCCAGCCAGCCAGCTCCCTCCTCCACTGATACATGCAATCAGTTCCGGCTTTCTTGGCCCTGAGTTTTTCCATTAGTAGTGCTGTTGGGTGCATTAGGGGGGCTATCCCCCTGTGTAGCGCTGGGAGTTGATTGACAATCTCTCTTTTGCCCTGATGCGTGGCCCCCATAGGTTTCTCACTCTCTCTTCTGTTCCATCCATCTCTGTCCTTCTTCTTTATTTCGCTGCGCTTCCCTGTCGAATGTAACTGTGTTATTGTTACTTCACGTCAGCAGCGGGGCTCCGTTTCACCCGACAACATGCGGGGGAGCCTCCCGAGCAGATGACGCCTGCAGGTGAACGGGCCTATAGCATGCATGTCGTAGGTGTATATATACGTTCTTTAACATCTTTTATCCCATTTTGAGCGAGAGCGTCTCAGTGCTTCAAGAACCATCAGAAGTGACTTCTTCAAAGCGTTCTTCTTGCAGCAGTGCATGGCGGAGTGGAACGGTTTAGATGGTTGATGAATTAATGTGCTCCTCCGAGGCACGGGCGGGGAATGCCGGGATGTCTCCCAGACGTCTTGTCACCTAATGCATTCTGACACCGAGTGTATAGTGAAAGAGAGCGAGAGAGAGAGAGACAGACGCTGAAGGGACATGGCGTGGTGTGTTTCTATAAGATTGAGATCACAGGCAGCTATAGATGCTGCCATTTCTGTGTTTCCTGTGAACTTAAGGTTAGCCGGTGCATGTGCCTCCCCTGTTTCCCCACCGCGTATGTGGCTTTAGCGCTGACAGCTTAGGAATTCAATCCCCACCGGACTGTCATTGAAAATGTATGAGCTTGCTGGTTGCTGCTGCTTGTGGATAAAAAGCATTTGCCCAAATGTCATTTGAGGCCAAATTGCTTTCGACAGTCAGTGGAGAGTAAATAATAATAATAAATGATAAGAAGAATGAAAAACGCCTTGCTCTGAGCTCCCGGAGATGTTTCGTGCATGCGCACAGCCGTTCCCTTCCTTATTTATGGGCCGACAAAACTAAGCTATTATCTCTGAATCTACGGCGCTGTCCGTGGTTTTGATTAGAACGCTGATGTTCTCCGTCCTCATTTCTGACTCAACCAAGCATCTCGTTTCGAATTTGAACGCTTCTAAAGAGAGATATTACTGCAAGGTAGTAAAACCTCATCTGCTGCATGGGCGCTCTATAGCGCCTTTATTTAGAGTTTAGTTTCTGGGGCATAAAACGTGTTAATGGGTAAACAACAGTCTTAAAAAGTGAGCTAAGCGTGCAATGACTTTTGCAGTATCTTTGTTGCCACCCTCGACTGGCTGCTACCCCCATAGACGAGTATCTGTGCATCTGTAATAAAGCGGATATTGCTCCGGATTATTGAGCAGAGTGTTTATGAATACCTGCAGCTTGTCCAGATTCTAATAGAGATGGCGGTGCCTCTCTTGTGTATTTTTATGAAACCTCTCTATGTGATTATGGACTTACCATACGATATCTGATCTGCCTTAGGTGTCAGATGAAGGGAGGGGGTGGGAGGGGGGTCTTATCTAATGGCCACCTCATAACACTGATGTTTCATTAAAATAGGCCCGCTACACCTCCTGGAAAAATGCCAACAAAATAAGTGGCACAATCTGGCGTCCAAAACAATCTCCTGCTACCCTAATTGGACCTAATGGCCACTTTGGTCGTCGGGGCTGCATTATATTGTAATTTCTGGTGCCATTGTCTTTTTTTTTCTGTATACGTTTTATTTACAGTATATATAAGCTAATATTAAATCACTTAGCAGTTTTCCGATACGTGGTGTTTCATAAACACACTATTTGCGGTAGCCGTTCCATCCACTCAACCTTCAGTCTAAAGAAGGGTATATTCTGGTGTTTCTGAGGTTGCATCGCACCACAATTATGAACATTCCCACAGCCTCAACCTCGGTCTGGTCTATATAAAGAAGTAATGGAAGCTATAGCCTATATCCACTGAGTGTAGTAGTATTTATTATTGTTTATACACTGACTGCATACTGTATAAAGTACAGTATGTATATTTATTTTACAAGCAGTAGCAGTAGCAGCAGCATGTTTTTGCATTTGTGTATGCACATGTGTACAGTATCCTCCCCCCTCCCCCCCTGCCTCAGAAGAATAGCAGAAGAGCAGAACAGAACCTTACATGGATGGCAGTGACACATTCTATTAAGGAGGGGAATTAATTCAGCGTTAAACAATGGCAGCTGAGTGACAGGGAAGGGAGAAGGGGGCCCCGAGGGGCCCCGCCCCGCCCCATGGTGCTGACCGCTCCGTTGTTTAAGCCTAACCTCCTACATTTAAAAGAGCATCAATTAGTAGTTTTCCATGCAGGGCTGCTGGCCATGCAGCATCCCGGATTATATGATTCCATAATTGAGTGTACTTGGAGGTCATCGCTCCGTCTATCTCCCGTGGACGGCACGCGCGGCATGGTGGGGCCTTTATTTTTGAAACAGCCTTGGTGGTGGGAAGGTGATGGTTTTGCTAATAGCCTCCCATCAGCTCCGGGCAAAATTGCCTGTCAATGAAGGTAATTGGGCACATAATCCATTGTGTGCGCTGTCACTCCAAATGCAGCAATCCCCTGTAGCGCCATAAAACTTAAATAAATACATTTCCATATTACCTTGGAGCACATACGACATGTGACCAGATTTGACTGAGGGGCTGCCATCATGGCAGCCTCCAGCTTTTCACCAGAGGAGAAAAACGGAGTTGATTTATTTTTTTTATCCAAAATGAGTTAATTGCACAGGCAAGTGAAATAAATGTCAGAGCTGAAATCGAAAAGATGAATGTAATGTGAATATTAAATAGAGTCCACAGAAGTTAACCTTTCAAGCCTGTTTTCTCAAATCACTCTTTTCTGTAAGACATACTAGTATAAGCCATATCTCCAAAAGCGTGTAGATCTGCTAATATTTGTTGGGGTTGTGCTATAGTTGACCCATGCAGGGAATGTATCTTCACCAGATGCAATGTCTCAGGATATCGGAGAACTCACCGGTTTACCAACTTGCCGCAGCGAACATTCTTCATCAATGTCTTCATCGTTATACTAACATGATGTCTTCATCAGTATAGTAGGCCTATGTCAAACCCACAGCTGTTATAGTTCATTTCCAAAATGATCAAATTATTTTGTTGTGCAATTAAATGGTCAGCTAGATAATGATAAAAAGTTGAGTATGTGAATTTGAATACCAATAATAGTAGGCCTACCAATTCAGGATATTGTTTACTAATGAATTACATTGTTTCGGTACGTTGGTGTTTAAACTTTAGCATTCCTACTTCATCTAGTGTAAACTCTAAACAACTATCCTCTCTCTCTCTCTCTCTCTCTCTCTCTCTCTCTCTCTCTCTCTCTCTCTCTCAATTCAATGCAATTTAAATGAAGGTTAAGTAAAGCTAAAAAGCACTAAACCGCGGCGACTAAACAGGTGAGTTATCCGGATACCATGACCAGTCTTGTTGATAAGCTTAGATATAGTGTTTGTTTCAAGCATAGATGATACTACAGCAAAGCAGGGTTAAGCAGCAAACTGACAGCGACACCCAAATCTCGGAGTCGACTCCCTGACACCAGATTCACCCAAGCTTTTATACACGTATCATCTCGTACACATCATGACATAAGCCTTTCGGCATAAACTGGGTTGCAGCTGTTTCCCCAAACGTTCTATAAATGTTTTGACATCGGCACTCCGAATGTTCCCCTAACAGCCTCATGTTGTCAACAGACTCCTTGTTTTTATTCAAGTGTTATTGCGTTGCTGCGCAAATGTCCTTTTTCCCCATCGCTCTCTGGTATACACATCCTGTATGATTTGGCAAACCAAAGTCTAACACAGCTGGACTCAGTATCGGTTGTACTTTTTGGTCAGGCCTCAGTGAGGAGCCATATATGTTTTCTCTGATGTACTTTTACCTTTCATAAGTTGGAATGTACTAAGCCATATTGCTTTTTGCCAGTGCTACACTCTCTTCTGCGCTTGTTCTTCTTGGCCACAGGGTTCCCCATTAGAGTGGGTCCCATGGAGCCCCATGCAGTCCCCACCATCTCCACACTCCACTCTCCTCCACCTTCCCCATCTCCGTTTCTATCTTAACACCCCTCGGGGCCCGGCCTTGACTCTAATCTCACAAAGGGGGCTGATAGATCACTGGAGAGAGGCCACAGGGAGAGAGAGAGAGAGGCCCGGAATAGCAGGGAGCAATCGATATAGCCATGCATGGACGGAAACCAGAGAGGAGGAGGACAAATGCATGGCGACAAAATGCATTCATCAGTGCACAAAGAAAAAGGGAAAGGCAGAAGACATAAGTGAGACGTCAACGCTGCCTCCTCCTCCCAGCAGCACAGGTTTAGTAGTTTGTGTGGTGTTTCTATAGCAAGCGGGCCAACACCCTGCACTGTATAGCGATGATGGGCATAACCTGGCTCTGGCTGCTGGGTTAGAAGAAACGTTGACTTTTATGTGAACTGGTAGTGAAAACACTACAATCTCCAGTGATTCATGAGAGCATAGCAGCAAAGTATAAGGACGGAGAAAGACTACTAGTTTACTTTGCACCTGAAAGGGGTTTTGATCCCCAGGCAGGAAGATATGAGAGAGAGAGAGTGAGAGTGTGTGAGTTGAGAGAAAGATAGCCCTCAGCAATACTTCACCTTCACAGCTCTCATAAACTGGGGAAATGCCCCAGTATGAAATGTGAGGGTGGAATGGATTTGCAGATGGGAGAAAAGATGCAAATCTAAAACTCAATGAAAGATGTACTTCACAGCACGGCTGCACTGTACTGTGCATAGATCTGTCTACGTTTGCTTTGTATAATTCACTCAGCTCATCCCCCCCGTCGTTCTCATATTGCGGCTATTTTATTGACACTATTTCGATTTTCTTTCTTGTGCGCCCTGCAACCCAGGACCGTATCGGCCGCCTGCCGATCAATTATTAAGGTAAAAGCAACAGACTTCTGGCCAAACGTCCCCTGTTCAACCGCTGCTCTGCTGAGCTCCGACTCGCTCAATTATTTACAAGTACCCTCTCTTCCCTGTGGCTACAGACGCACAGAGCTACTTCACTTATTTGGAGTTCACTGGTTTTCGGTCCAAGAAGCTGGCCAAAATAATGAAGCCCAATGCACACGAGACACGACAACTACAGTGAGTTGGCTCATGGATAGCTCCCACACAGGGATTATTCAGATTTCATTAGCTTGGCCTAGCATAGCAATGTGGTTGAAACATTTCCCCAGGCTCGGCTGGAGTCATGCATGAAACTCTGTGGTGCTCGTAGTCATTGAGGAATGAAGCTCAACCCAATCTCACAGAAATATGGCGAAATAATAACACAGAATTGCAATTCCGTGCATACACGCCTAGAAAATCCAAAAATAGGGGGCACGGTGGCACAGTTGGTAGTGCTGTCGCCTCACAGCTAGAAGGTCCTTGGTTCGATTCCCGCTTGGGATGCTGTGGCTGCTGGCGGCGTGTTTCCTCCTCCGCGTCATCAGTGCCCATAACCGAGGCGGGGTTGGCGAAAGGGCCTTTCTGTGTGGAGTTTGCATGTTCTCCCCGTGTCCCCTAGGGTAGGTACCCTCACAAAAAACATGCAGTAATCCTGGTCTCTAAACTGCCTCCCCCTAGCCAGCCGGGGTGCCTGATGGAGGGGAAAGGAACTGGTTGGAATAACGTGTTCCTTCCACGCGCTACGTCCAACCAGGGAAAACCCCCCCCCCGTCAGGTGTAAAGGAGCAACTTGGACACTCAGGCATGAAGGAAGCATGAGTCCGTTGCTCTCCCCATGTCCCCCATATATGGGAACTAGGTTGGCGGAGGGTGTGTAGAGCCCAGGATCACATTAGATAATTGACACAGGGGTGAAAAATGGGTTACAAAATCGTGGGATAAAAATTATAGAAAAAAAGAAAATCCAAAAATCCGTACATATTACACGACTACTGTTTTGACCGCGACGGAGGCGTGGCTTTCACTAGTACGGAGGGGCTATTTCACCGTGTCTGGGTCAAGCTGGGTGAGTTCATATCGGGGTACAACTTGGGACGGGGCTGAGTCGGCTCTATACCGAACCTCGCAACGCCCTTTAGGCCCACTCCGTGGTGGTGTCTCCCGTGGCTCAAGTTGGGTAGAGACGGCACCCCTCCGTCTATGGGGAGGATTTCAGTGTTTCTAGGCATGTATGAATAAGGAATTGCAATTCCGTGCTATTTCACCGTGTTTGGGTGAGACCGGCAGTGCCAACCAGGGCCTTTTTTTTGCACAGCAAAGAGCTAACACCTGGCTCTCAACGGTTGATTTTGGGGACACGCTCACAGATGTAGAAGTAAGTCAGTCTCATTATTATCGGAATTGGAGTGGAAATGGAGTGACTTTTTTTTTTCTCCTGCATGGAGTCCCATCTGTGAGATTATAGAGGAAAGTGAAGTGGTGCTTAACCTCTGCGGGGGAGATGTCTACAGCCCGTGAGCTCTCTCTCTCTTGTCTAATTTCTCCTCATCCCTCTGAAGACGAATCATTCGCCGTAAAGAGGCAACATTAGGAGAGTGTTGTTATTAACAGCATGAAGGCGATAGAACGCCGCCGCCGGTGAAGAAATGAGACGTGGGCACAGATGTGTGGATTAGCCATTAAAGTCTGTGCATGGCAGGAAAGCACAACGAGGCACGCACGCCGCTCCTTGTGCCGTACAGACATCCTGGAGGAGGTGTCACCTTTCACAGTCCCCCAGGAGGCACTGTTGTGAGGTTGCCTTAGGCTGTAACATGCACGCACGCACGCACGCACGCAACGCACGCACACACGCACGCACCCATGCACGCACACACTACCCTCTTTCCTAAATGTTTTCGGTTTGTACACTCTCAGAGTTACAGACCCATAAGGGTCCATTCGGTTCCAAACTATCATTTAGCTGGGGACCTCCTGGAACTCCCTCAAGGACCCCTGGGGGTCCCCGGACCCCACTTTGGGAACCCCTGATGTATACCACAGTGTTTGCAGAAAGCCTTATATGTCTTACAAGTTATCAAAATCGACCCAAAATTCTAATAAAACACAACTCGGGTAACTCGCTGGGAGCTCGGAAAGAGGTATTATGGAAATATCTTGTTTTGTTGTGTTTTGGGCCAAGTTATTGACCCGCTGGAAAGGGTTAACTGAGGACAGGCCGCCGGTCTGCCCCTTTTGAGGAGATGAGAGATTTGAAAGGAAAGAGAGAGAATCAGCGTATGCCAAGTACAATACTTGCATCCATTAGCAAAATCACAGTAAAATCCTTTAGTGAGCTAGTGTAAAAATCGACCCATTTCGGTCAATTTTACCTCCTCAGAGTTCGAATCACTAAGGATACTGTGTTTGGCTCCCCTCAAGGCAATTCTGCCCAGTACTGAGTACTCTCTCTCTCTGTGTGTGCACGCACGCACGCACGCACGCACGCACGCACGCACGCACGCACGCGCACGCACGCACGCGCGCGGGCGCGCGGCGGTCGATAGACAAACTCTGCCCTTACATTACAGACCTGGATTAGAATACAAAACATCCTCTGTGGCATCTCTATCATATCAGCAATGCTGGAAATGCCTCTAAACACACACTCACACACACGCTCATGCTCACGCACACACGCACGCAAATGCACTGACTTTTGAAGTATATCACTTCATAGATGAACCGTGTTAACAGTCTAAATTATGTGAGAGCCTGTATCTCCACAGCCTGTCTCTCCACAGCCTGTCTCTCCACAGCCTGTCTCTCCACAAATAAGAGACTCCAGCCAGACCATAGAAGTGAAACTTTCTAGCCTGTTTTCTCAACTCGCTGTTTTCTGCAAGACATTACTCTCCAAAAACTGGTGGGTCAAACTGAACAACCAATATGTCAATATGAAGCTATGATTCCCTGCTTTCATATGACGAAAAATCTACGAAAAATTAAAAAAAATAAATGATTTAGCCTCGGTCACAAAAACGGGTCACAAATGTGCATTTGTGTTGTTGGCCGCGAGGCTGTGCGACTGCAGGCTCAGCCATGGTTGTTGATCTGTGCAATAAAATGGAACTCCTTAAAGATGTCTCCGCCTTCCTCTCTCCTCTGCTAACGTGTTCTAAATGCTCCCCAGCATGGGGATGGATAGTTGGATACAGTAGCGGCCCCTTCATTAGAAATGCCCCCTACTAGCCTCCACGGACACCAATCAGAGTTCCCGGGCCATCGATCGTGTATCGGCTCGTGCTGCTAGCTTGCGCCGCTACGCTATGACCGCTCACCATGTATTGGCTGGGTTATTAGGTATAGCGCTGACTAATGCCTCGCTATAAATGAGAGTATTGGATTTGCTGAGGGAAGAAATGTTACATGTGGCGGAGTGGGGAAGTCAGTGGGCCGTGTGCCTGAGGGCAATCTAACTCGCAAGAGGAGGCAGAGGGTGAGCCAGAGAGAGAGGAGAGAGAGAGAGAGAGAGAG
>NC_136802.1:10957314-10964814 GCF_951216825.1 Electrona antarctica
TGCGTGCGTGTTGGATTGTCACCCAAACTGACATATGACCAACTGTGACTTTCCCGCAAATGTACCAGCTGTCACCCCATAGAGGCTCAACGGTCCACATTACTGCAGGGCTGCATCGCTAACCATTATAAATGCATATATCATTGTGTACTGCAGAGAGAGAGAGAGAGAGAGAGAGTTTGACATTTTCTCGCATTTCATTGAATGGTGGTCCGTGGTTCAAATGCCAAATGAATAGTGCATGATGTGCCTTGACATGAAAATGGTTGAAACCCACTGTGTTCGAGGGAGGTTCCAGCATCGTGTGCAGACCTGTGGCATTACACGGCCCTGCATGGCGCCAAGATGGCTGACTCAGACCTGTGGCATTACATGGCCCTGCATGGCGCCAAGATGGCTGACTCTGACCCGGACTCAGACCTGTGGCATTACACGGCCCTGCATGGTGCCAAGATGGCTGACTCTGACCGGACTCAGACCTGTGGCATTACACGGCCCTGCATGGCGCCAAGATGGCTGACTCTGACCGGCCGTGAAAGATTACTTGATGGAAATTGGAAAATAAAACGTACTTTCTAATTTTTGACCTTTTATATGCGTGCTTTTGAAGCCTGTTTATTCACTTACACAATCTGTTAACTGCCGTGATTTGTGTGTGATTGACAAATTGTTTACCATTGTTTTGGAACATTTGATTTAATAAATTACATTTTTGTAAGGCAACCTCACTTTTCATTGCCTAATAATAATAACTCTTAACCCATTTAGCTATTGAAAAATAGCAGATCTACAAGCCACCAAGTGGCGCGCTACAAGCCTGTAGGTCTGCTATTTTTGAAAGATTGAAGAACGACTGATATAGAAACATAGCTTTTTCAGAAAACTGTCAGGATGTAGAAGACCTTTTTAGAATCTGATCTCAGGTCAAAATGGGTTAATACTCTTACCAGCTTGTCAAAACAATGCCATTTACACCTTTTTATATAGAAATAAAATGTATATTATGCAGAATTGAGTTCAGCCTTTTGGCCCGGCCCTCAACAATATTATTTGTTTTCTCATGTGGCCCCTTGGGAAACATAATTGCCCATCCCTGGTCTTGTGGATAGTACAGCATTTTTCCCGGGTTGTGGTATAACTTGTGAGACGAGACAACCTCAGGGCACAGCAGGGGAAGGAAGGAAGATGGTGGAGGCATCTTAAGCCAAACAACTGTCACATAACTCCTGACTGCATGGCATTCATGTAGATGTGTCTCCAGGGAGCAGAGCTGCATCCTAATGATGCTGTGACATTTGGGTTTCCAACGAAGGCTTCCATAACTGTTGTCATGCAGCGTGCGTGTGTGTGTGTGTGTGTGTGTGTGTGTGTGTGTGTGTGTGTGTGTGTGTGTGTGTGTGTGTGTGTGTGTGTGTGTGTGTGTGTGTGTGTGTGTGTGTGTGTGTGTGTGTGTGTGTGTGTGTGTGTGTGTGTGTGTGTGTGTGTGTGTGTGTGTGTGTGTGTGTGTGTTCTCCATGGATCGCCACCTTGCCGTGGTGGAGAACCTTGCGTGTTCCAATGAACCTGAGAGCGATGCCGTCGGGAGCTTAGTTTAGCTCCGTTGTCATCTTTACAAATGCCAGTGTGTGCCACCCTTCACGCTTACATGCGCATATACGCGTATTTGTCGTGCTGCAGGCATAGACAACGTTGCGTGCCGTTGCCCGAGTGTCTGCGCGCGCACACACACACACACACACACACACACACACACACACACACACACACACACTTAAGTGGTCATCAATAGGTCCATACACGGACACCATTCTGTGGTGGTGTGGAACGCGTGTGTCATATTTGAAGTCGGTGGGCCAAACGATTCTCGAATTACGTGGATTACAGACGTACACGCGTGTGAGATTTGGTGCATTTATAGATAGATGTTGGATGCATTTTCCACTGCCGTCGTCTTGTCTGAGTGAACATTGTCTCATGCCTATACAGCTGGTGGGTGATGTCCCAACAACACTTGAGAGGCGACGGCGGTATCCATACCCCTGCCCCCCTGCTAGTTCCTTCATCTCTCCTCTTCTGTTCAACACCGTGTTTACACACACTCCTCCTTCATCTGTCTCCGTCTGTCTCTCTCCACCCTGCCGTTTAGGTCCCTTTCCAAAACCCTGTCTGGTTCCTTCCAGCCCCTAAATGTGTTTGGCCGCATTGTCACTATAGAGAGAAGTTCTGTTAATTACTTTGTCGACTGTCCCCACAGACATCTGCTGCTGCCACAGTTTTAGAGAGTGGGCTCTTAAAGGAGGAGGAGGAGGAGGAGGAGCGGTGGAGGATCAGGCATATAAAGCCCTGACGTACGCCCGATTAAAGAAGGCAGCTAAAAGACTGTCAGCACCTCCTGTCATCCGTGCATTTAAAGCCCTGAGAAATGTTTACCTGGTGGTGCATGCCTGGTCTATTTATCCCATTCAGGACGGGAACAACCCCTTTTTTGGTGTTTTAAGCATTTTGTTATGCTTTAGCTATTGAAAAATAGCAGATCTACAAGCTCATATCGCACCACCGAGTGGCGCGCTATGAGCTTGTAGATCTGCAATTTTAGAAAAATCTGGAAAATGTGGCGAAAATCTTTGAAAATATATTCTCAAACAGCGAACGTTTTTTAACGCAAATATTTGCTTCTGTGGAGTCCCTGAAACAACATATTTTTCAGATGGGAGTCTGAATACAGAGAATTCTGTGGGTCCTTGACATGAAAAAGTTGCACCACTGATACGTTTTTTCTGAAAACTGTCAGGATTTAGAAGACATTTGTATCGAATCTGTTCTCAGGTCTAAACAGGTTAAGTAGGAAAGCAGAGATGGAGGGAGGGGCAGAACGACGACCAACAAAAAAAAAATATACAACTATACCGGATGTCAGCAGTAAAAAAACAAAACACGGCCGCATATAGACTATAGACAGGAGACAGTGAGGATGAAAGACACATAGAGATGGGTGTTTGCTGTTCGGAAAGCCCACCATCAACTTCCAGCTAATGGAAAAGCCATGTTTGTGTTGCTCCCCCACCGGTGCCTCCTGTCTACACTGGCAGCACAGCGCTCTTTTCCAGGGGAGCTGTCCGTCATGGTGTGGTTCTGAAAAGTAGTCTGAGCTGTGTGTGTCTGCGCCGGGAGGGGGGGGGGGGGGGGGGGGAGGGTGAGGGGGAGGGCGGAGTTGGGTGAAGGGAGGGGAGCCCTGGTGTGATTCACCCAGAGCCCGGGACATGTTTGTTTTGCCCTAGCAAGCGCGAACATGCGGCCCCTTCACTGCTGCTGCAGCAGCACGGCCCTGGGGAGCTGTCCACACAGCTGTGGTGCTGAAAACCAGGGAACAACCACTCCACTTGCACTTGCAGCACTTTCTGCTGCTGGTCACTGTGGCTTTTCGCAGTCATAACTAAACATAATGGGTAGTAAATGAGATTACATCCGTTGGTTGGTTCTCTGGAACGTGCGGCCCCGGATACTCGAACATGAGAGGATTTTTTTCCGCTTTTGTCTGATTTGTGTCGATTGGTTTGAGTGAGTGGATGAATGCATGGTATTATGCCCACGTGTATCCATACAACCACTCAACAGGTATTCAACACAGGCACAGGTTGGTTTCCCATTCGAGAATTTTATGTGCAGAAATTGAATTGTAGCCTATGCCTGCGTGTGTGACCCAGAAGCATAGAGGCACATTGCCGGCACATTGCAGCCCTCTGACTGCATGGCACTCGAAGGCGAGAGCTGGAATTGAATTATAGTGCTTGGGTTGTGGCCGTTCCATTGAGATGATATCCTAAACGGTAATAGTAGCTGTTTTCTGCAGCTCCATATCCCTGTCAGGGATTATATAATGCCCTTTTGAGTCTCACTGGGGAGAGAGAGAAGTGTTTGGAGGTCCGAGGGAAATGCTCTGTTATTCTCAATCCTTCACCCGGGCGGCTATGATGTTACCGCAATATCACTTCTGAAAAACACTTTAGCAGAGAGAGAGAGCGTGCGCGAGAGAGAGGCGGGGGAGGAGAGGTGAGAGAGAGAGAATGAAAGTGAGGGAGATAGAGACAGAGAGAAAGAGAGAGAGAGAGTGGCGCATTGGGAAATCTCTCAACCTATCTCCTCCCAGCAGCCACCTCGCTCACTATTCCCTGTTCACTCTCGCCCTCACCTCGCTGACTTTCAATCGCCGGAGCCAATTTGTTGCTGGGCGAGGAGCCCCCGATGCTGGCAAGAAATGAAACCACCTCGATGACAGCCCCCCATCCCCCCACCCACCTCCACCTCTCCACCACACACACGCACACCCCCCTCCTCCCCATCTCTCCTCGCTTTTCCCCCCACTCTTCAGACCCCGAGGCAGGCAAAGTCCTGACAGAGGAGCTGCCATGCATGGGAGAATCACTGGGTCAACCCATCACGTCATATAACACCTGCTCTCACCACCACCACCACCACCACCACCTCCTCCCATTATGCCTAAATGAGAGAGAGAGAGACTATCGACAGAGGGAAATCCAGCAGGCCGACAGAGAGAGAGAGAGAGAGAGAGGGAATGAGAGCAGTAACGTATACCACTTTCTTTAGCCTTCCCACTGGAAAAAGAGAGATATTTACAGGAAATGGAAGAATCGATCGCGGAAAAAAGGGAGCGGGTGGTGGAAGCACTCGCCTTCACTTCACTCTGCAATGACACACTTGGTGGTTCCTCTCTTTGTACTTTGTCTCTTTCCTCCATCTGGAGTTCTGCGATCGAGCTGTGCAGACCCACGTCTGCTTCTCGTACCGGGATGTGACTTCTTGTCCTTTCACGTTTATATGATTTGACGGGCCGTGAATTGAATGCATTATTGCAGCCCCTCTGACCACCACACATGTTATGTTTTTTTTAACACACGCCAAAGGAAAAGGCAAAGCGTGGGCAGAGAGCGAATGAATGAAACAGAAAATCGAGATAGAGGGAGAGAGAAGGAGAGAGAGAGAGAGAGAGAGAGAGAGAGAGAAGGAGAGAGAGAGAGAGAAAATGGCTGCAGCAATTTTTGCCTCGGGGAACTATATACAGTCTCTTTCCCGGAAATGTTTGTGTGTGTGTGTGTGTGTTGGGGGGGGGGGGGGGGGACTGTAAATAATTTACTGTCTTCCGCAAATATTACACGCGCGCATGGACGTGCATGCACACGCACACACACACAGCCCATTGCCAGAGTTGCAGCTATACATGGGGGACTAGCCAGGCACTTTACTATTACATTTACAGTTTTTTGTCAGTTTGTCTTGGCCACCATGGAAGTGCAGTATGTGGTTAATTAAAACCCCGTATCCCCACAGAGGTGTGTTATTCTTAGGGGGGACCTCTAGAGCTCATACCTATACATAACATTATGTAAAGACCCCGCTGATCGTTTAGCTCATTCCCAGACACTTTGCCTCCAGGCAGGTTGGTTGGTTCCTCACGGCCTGAACTTACACTTTCATGCTCATTTGCATGTTTTGCAGTGAATTTATGAATTAGACTTTATAGTTTTACCTGCAGCAGAAACAGTTGTTGCTTGTGTTAGACGTTTCCTTTTTTTCTACGGAAGTTGTTCTCAACTCTTTTTCAATTGAAAGTCTGTTTTTCAAAATGCACTTGAGTAAAAAATGCAAAAGTATTGGCATCAAAATATACTTAAAATACCAATAAATAAACTGCTCACTGCTCAAAATGCTAAATGTCCCATTTCACAAGTTTTCAAATGATCTCAAATGTATAATAAAATCCTTTGAAAATAGTTTGCATATTGGAATCACACCAGTAAAGTTAAAAGTAAAAGTACCTCAACATCAAGTACAGTACTTGAGTGGATGTACTTTAGTTACTTTACGCCAGTGGTTCTCAAACGTTTTCATGTCAAGGACGGTGGACCCCCAAATCAACATGTATTAGCCCGTGACCCCCATTTGAAAAGATATGCCAGTCGCCCCAATAAGAGAGGATTTGTACTGCTCTAGCAGTGATTCCGAAACATATGGATTTCAAGGACTCTCAGTTTGACATGCATTAGGCTACGGACACCCACTTAATGGCATTTCTATCTCATGGGACCCCTTATTGATATTATAAAATCAATGTTAATTTAACTCTGAGAGTGTAACACTCTTGAGTTACAGACCCATAAGGGTCAATTTGGTTCCTATACTATCTCTAATTTAGCTATATAGGGACCCCCTGAGAACCAATGCTTTCCACCACTGTATTGAACCCCTGACAGCCAGAGGCGCATGCCGGAGGGTTTTGATGTTTTTGCCACGCGTGACCTTTATCTCTGGCCCAGCCGTGCCGCGCCCCCCCCTTCCGCCCCGAGGCCATCTCATTCTGATCCCCTCAAAAAGTGACAGCCCATCAGAGCTTTAATGGCACTGAATGCTGTAACGTTATACAGTGTCATTCAACTCGTCTCATTATTCCTCGTCCTGTCGTTGCATTCTTTAATTATCGACACATTTCTTAAAGCCCCAAAGGCTTTGGTTATACAGGCCATGCCCTTTAACACTGGCTTCATAATGGTTTCCTGGTTTATTCTGTTGCCCTGCATAAAAAGACACCCGCCCGCGCTCCCCAGAGGGGCTTCTGCTGACATTTAAGCTGTGGTGGATGGTTGATGAGGAATGAGGGTGGGGGGAGGGGGGAGAGAGAAAAATCACACCTGTGTGAACTGAGCGGTGCAGCTCGCTTGAGGTCAGCATGGTGACTGAGAGGTCATCAAGAGGGTTCACAATATAAGTATTATTAGCACTTCGAACAGCCAAGCTAACATGCACGGCAACGCGTTGTGAGCTTGTAGATCTGTTATTGTCAAATGTCCACTGTATTGAGTTTAAAGTGTGTAAAGTGTTTACATTTTACACTTGGTGGCATGCAGAAAATAGCCGATCTACTGCTGTTGACAGAGCGCAACACATGAGCGCAACCAAACATGACATGACATTTCTACTGGATCTCGTCTCCACTAGACCCCCTCCCTAACATTTTAGTCTAGTTTGTATTTGTTGACGAAATTGTCAATAGCCTATATTTAGTCCTAGTCATCATAGCTTAGTTTTTATTTAGTTTCTATTTAGAAAAAAAGGTAGTCGACCATCAGTTCTCGCCATAGTTTTACTTAAAGAAATCAACAGTATAAATAATCAACGCTGTGCAGGAGACTGGTAGTTGTGTGTGGGAGGGGTGGTGGGGACTGTGAAATGTCAGGCGTGACCCACATAACTGTGAGCAGAGAGCGAATGTGGCGGGGGAAGTCGCGGGGTGGCGGGGAGGTCACGGGATGGCCGCTGGAGTGAATCCCCCCGCCTGATAGATTGCGGGGTGACCCCACAGTCCAGGGCGGTCATCGACGGCCGTCAGTGGGGCTTCAGGAAGGTTGTGACCGAGCCAGCCAGCCAGCGAGCTCATCTGAGATGAAGGAACCAGATTATAGGAGCACGACAACGTTGCTGATAACG
>NC_136802.1:10967314-11004733 GCF_951216825.1 Electrona antarctica
GCCCGTTCCATTGATTGAAAACATTGGACGTTCGCCTGACGCCCAGTGTTCAAAGAACGATCGTTCACGAAAACCCACAAATAAGCCCTTCAGACTTGGATGGTCAGAGCGGCGCGATTACATACAAAGTCAATTCAAAGACGAGAATTGCGCAAACGGGCGCGGCGCGACCTGCCGCGGTACAAACTGGACGAACCGAGGCGAATATATATTCAGGTCTGAACGCAGCTTATCCGACACAAATTAACTAATCTTTCTCAGCTGTACAATTTCACTGGAGCGCGCAGCGCGCATATCTAACTGCATGATGATCAGTCATGATCTACACAGACAGCCGACTCCCAACCCAAACACTGAGTGAAACTTAGTAAACGTGTTGTTTGATTAAACATGTGCCACGAAATGTGCCACGAAAAATAGCTTCCAAACCCACAAATGAGTGAGTGAAGAGCACTGATGCCTGATTTATTCTTCGTGTTCCGTGCTGAAAATAGCTGATCTACAAGCTCACAACGCGTCGTGTCCGCGACGCGTTGTGAGCTTGTAGATCAGCTATTTTCAGCACGCGGAGATATGCAGGCTCTGAGAGCATTCAGAAACTTTTGCCTTCACAATAAAAGCATGCAGCTTTCACAAGTTGGCCCATAAAGACAAGGAAAAGGATTAAGAATTTGGTGGCATTTCACATTGCAAAAGATTTTTTCCAAAATGTAAAAATATTATAATAAGGAATTAATTTGGATAATGGTAATGGAGATATTGTACAAATTGTCACTTTATTAATCCAAAAGGTTTGGACTGCATTTAATTTTCAACACAAAACCTTAAACTGACTTTCTGTGTGTGGAATATAAATATTGCCTTTATTGACTGAGTGACTTTGTGGTGGGTTGAAACCATCTACAGTGTTTTGAAGTATAACCAGGTAGGTTGCTGTTTTTTACACAGTGACCTTTGTAGGGGGTTTTATGATTCAAACCTTTAATGGTGGAAACCACTACATAAATAAATGGCGCCCGATGTGGGGGCATGATAAGATTAAGATCATGTATTAATACCACGCTATACAAAGAAAATAATGGTGCTACCTAATTTGTGGTGGCGCTACCAAATGAAAAGGTAGGTGGCACCAGTGCTACCTGTGAAAAAGTTAGTCTGGAGCCCTGCATGGGGGGGCCCTGAAACATCATTTCAGACGGGGATCGGCGCCCACATACATATAATTCTGGCGGTCCTTGACATGAAATAGTTGAACTGTTTCTGCTTGCGCAAGTAATACATAAATGGGACACCATAATAACTGGGTGGGGCCATACATTTCCAACGTAGCCTCCTCCGCTACACGCTCCCTCCTGTAACGTAAATATCATTTGATTCTTCCCTGTAGTTCCGCCTCAGTGGCGTGCACAGATAGACACTAGGGGGTGCTAGAGCACCCCCTGCCCTTTTGCAATGTGCCCTTTTGGGGGGAAAAAAGTTTATTTTTTGTACAGTATGTGGACCATGGTGACATTGATCAATTCTTGATAAAAAGCTTCTAATATATTATTTAGGCCCCAAAATCTATAAATCTCACACTATTAAGGCAACCGGCCGGTTCCACGCACTGCACAAGGTGCCCTTTTTCACTGCCCCTCTAAATGTCTGTGCACGTAAGCCACTGTTCTGCCTCCATCGCCCCTTCCTTCCTTCCTTCCTTCCTTCCTTCCTTCCTTCCTCCCTTCCCGCCCTACTTTGCACCAGCTCCCTCCCATCTGCACCGCCGCGCGCCTTATTTTCACCTGATCAGCAAGAAAACCGAGAGAGCGATCAACATGGCACCAACACTGCAACACTACCCCCCACCCACCCAGCTCCGTACCACCATCACCACTCCATGCCTTTACAATGTCTCTCTCTCTCTCTCTCTCTCTCTCTCTCTCTCTCCCCGGTTATCTCTCTGTGCTGACCTAGATAATAGCAGTGGAGACAAAAAAAGAAAAAGAGAAACTTCAGCAGAATCCAAACGCACGCAGTTCAACGTTCTATAGCGGGCTAGCCTCTCCTTTATATGCCTCTAAACAGGCACTGGCATTATTCTCTCCCCACACAGATGGTGTACGTGCACACACGCACGTGCATGCGTGCGTGCGTGCGTGCGTGCGTGCGTGCGTGCGTGTTATGCTCCACACATAACACTAACAGTCCACAAATCTCTCTCTCTCTCTCTGTCTCTCTGTCTCTGTCTCTGTCTCTCTCTGTCTCTGTCTCTGTCTCTGTCTCTGTCTCTGTCTCTGTCTCTGTCTCTCTGTCTCTCTGTCTCTGTCTCTCTGTCTCTCTGTCTCTCTGTCTCTCTGTCTCTCTGTCTCTCTGTCTCTCTCTCTCTCTCTCTCTCTCTCTCTCTCTCTCTCTCTCTCTCTCTCTCTCTCTCTGAGTGGCCTACATGAGTAGTGCAGCAGGTCTACATCACTCCAGCAGAGAGCAGCGATAGAAGGACATCTTGATGATTACATGAACCCCTCACACACACACACACACACACACACACACACACACACACGCACACGCACACGCACACGCACACACACACAATTCCGATCTAGGTCACTGCATGGTTCCGTCTGAAATGTGTAGCAGCGTGTTTGATGTCTTCTTGAAAAGCTGCACGGAGGAGATTGATGCTGCAGTCCCTTTGATACAACCTGGAGTAGTGGAGGAGAACTGTTCACCGTGGCTGAGCTGTGCAGAGAGTCACATGTAGTATAGAACTGTTCACCGTGGCTGTGCTGTGCAGAGAGTCACATGTAGTATAGAACTGTTCACCGTGGCTGAGCTGTGCAGAGAGTCACATGTAGTATAGAACTGTTCACCGTGGCTGAGCTGTGCAGAGAGTCACATGTAGTATAGACCTGTTCACCGTGGCTGTGCAGAGAGTCACATGTAGTATAGACCTGTTCACCGTGGCTGTGCAGAGAGTCACATGTAGTATAGAACTGTTCACCGTGGCTGAGCTGTGCAGAGAGTCACATGTAGTATAGAACTGTTCACCGTGGCTGTGCTGTGCAGAGAGTCACATGTAGAACTGTTCACCATGGCTGTGCTGTGCAGAGAGTCACATGTAGAACTGTTCACCGTGGCTGTGCTGTGTAAAGAGTCACATGTAGTATAGAACTGTTCACCGTGGCTGTGCAGAGAGTCACATGTAGTATAGAACTGTTCACCGTGGCTGTGCTGTGCAGAGAGTCACATGTAGTATAGAACTGTTCGCCGTGGCTGTGCTGTGCAGAGAGTCACATGTAGAACTGTTCACCATGGCTGTGCTGTGCAGAGAGTCACATGTAGAACTGTTCACCGTGGCTGTGCTGTGCAAAGAGTCACATGTAGTATAGAACTGTTCACCGTGGCTGTGCAGAGAGTCACATGTAGAACTGTTCACCGTGGCTGAGCTGTGCAGAGAGTCACATGTAGTATAGAACTGTTCACCGTGGCTGTGCTGTGCAGAGAGTCACATGGTAAATGGTAAATGGTGCATTTATATAGCACCTTTATCCAAGGCGCTTTACATAGATTGTGCATTACATTCACCCATTCACACACACATTCATACACCGATTGCAGCGGAAACCATGCAAGGTACCAACCAGCACATCAGGAGCAATTAGGGGTTCAGTGTCTTGCTCAAGGACACTTCGACACTAACTCTGGGGGAGCCCGGGTTCGAACTGGCGACCTTGCGGTTGCCATCCGGAAACTCTACCCCTGAGCCACCGCCGCCCTGTAGTATACAGTAGTCACATGTACTGTAGCATCCTTGGACACAACTTGAACTTCAACTGCCTGATCGATCAGATCGTCCGTCAGCTGCCCTCTTCTTCTCATTGGCTCGTTCTCTTTGAGTGCCCATGGACTGCGTGGCATATGGTTCTAGTTTCGCCATCTTGTTCTTGTCTCTGGCCATCTACCCACCCCCCCCTCTCCCCCCCCTCAACCCCCCAACCCCACCCCATTCCCAATGCCCTGGTTAAATGACTTTGCATAAAGGACGACATTTATTAGGGCCAGCCGCCGATGACTAAGTATGATGAATGACGGATGGATTTATCAAGGCGTGTGATGAATGTGGGAGCGTGGCCCCTCGTCAAAGGTGTATTTGAACTAAACATTCTCTCTCTTCTCTCTCCCCCCTCCCTCTCTCTCTCTCTCCCCTTTCCTTTCTTCTCTCCCTCGATCCTTCCTCCTCCTCCCGGCAAACAACCATTCCTGCTGACGGCCTGGAAAACACAAATAGGTAAGTGTCAGAAAGCACTTTCTTACATGCTAAGGGTGTCAAATTGAGTTATTTGGTACACTGTCACCGGGGGGTTTATGAGCGAGTGTGAGGGAGGGTTGGGTGGGTTGGTGGGTGGGTGGGCGGGGTGGAGAGGAGGCGTACAGTACGTACGTGATGCTAAGCCCTGGCAGCAACGCTACACCGGCGCCAGAGAATAGGGGGGTCTTCAAGGATTCTCCCAATAGCGAGGCGGTGCCTTTTTTTAATGGGATTCTAGGCCCTTTGAAGGGGAATGACAATGCTTCAGCGTATCTGCACGACCGTTGAAGCGAGGCAAAGCGGAAGTGAGTCGGAACTGGCTTAAGGAAAGTAGTTTTTAATTACAACTCACTCTCCGCCAGGCCAGTTACTCTCTCTGTGAACCTTGGTGTTCTCTCTCTCTCTCTCTCTCTCTCTCTCTCTCTCTCTCTCTGTCTCTCTCTCTCTCTCTCTCTCTCTCTCTGCAGTGTTCAGACAGATCTGGCACATTTTGACCACATTTAATTACATATTGAGCTCAAATGGAAGAGAAGTGGTGGTTTGCTGGTTGTGAAAAGGCCGGGCACTTTGATGTATAATGTAGATAAATAATTTATGGACAATGTGCCACACGTTGCCTGTATATTCCATCGACTTTCTGATTTCTGCCTAGTCCTCCATTATATCTGAACAGCCGAGGGCCTCTGCAATATTAATAAGCATGGTGATTATATTGTTTTTTTGTCCCCCTTCTTTTATAAAAAGTGTAAACGAGTGCATCCTGAATGCCACCACGTTCTCAGCTCTCTGAGTTGACGGATTCGTTTATGTAAATCAAAAAGCGGCATTTGAGTACACTTTTTATATTCATACATTTCCAGCCAGGCAGTCCTGTTTTCATTCTGAAATGATCATGTGCCTCATTAGAGCCAGTAGGACACTGCACGTTACTGCACGCACGTTACTGCACGCACGTTACTGCACGTTACTGCACGCACGCACGCACGCACACACGCACGCACGCACGCACACACGCACGCACGCACGCACGCACGCACGCACGCACGCACACACACACCATCTAGTATTATGTATTCTTTCACCATGCTCTGTGGTTTCCTCTTCCACACGAAGACAAACCACTCGTCCGTCTTTTCACTTTTCCCGCGCTATCCTTCCGTCTTCCCTCATCATTTTGTCACACATCATGTTTCATAGATTGCCTCATGGTGGCACAATTGCAGCCCTCCCCCTCTTTTGGTCAATTAAGTCTTGAACTGTACGTCGTTGACTCTATGTCTTTCTTTGATTCCTGGATTCCATTGATTTATGCAACTCGGAATAGTATACGTGTAGTTATTTCTGCAAAACGCACCTTTTGTTACTGTACTCCCACTGTACATCCTCCCACTGTACTCCCACTGTACATCCTGTGTCCCATGCTACTGTACTGTACTCACACTGTACATCCTGTACTGTACTCCCACTGTACATCCTGTGTCCCATGCTGCTGTACGTTACAACCAGCAGTGTTGCCATGTCTCAGTCTGCTTATTATAAGCAACTTTGGGCTTATTCTGTTCTCACTTAGTTGCAGGTTGCGTCTTCTTGGGGCTTGTTTCTAAAGTGTAGTTGCTTATTTGGGCTTGTTGTTTTTTTATTTTAGTTTTTACGGCAGACACCCATTTGAACATATTTTGTGCAAGGGACCCCCCTTCTCCCCCATACACGATTTGTGTTGTTAAAAAAATATATATTTTATTTTTAAATAGCAGGCTCTTCATACAAGTTTTATAGATTGAGCTTGTAGATTTGCTATTTTCAAATAGACGTCGCCGTAGTCGCTTCTATCGGGCTTGTTTTCCTACACCTGGTTGCTTAACTTCTGTCGCAACATTCGACAACACAGGTTTACGCCTCGCCTCCACCGGGCATGCAGGATATAACAGGAGGAGCAGAGTTTACACTCTGACGCGTTCCGGTTTAACGTTCCCGTCTTGGCGGCCGCGGTCAAACGGCCTGGCTCCATTTGTAATACATGAGCCTGTTTAAATTCATGAGGTCAGACCCTGCATGCTTTCTGTAATTCCAGATATTTACACACACACACACACACATAGGCCTCTCAGAAGATCCATGAGGGGAGGAGAGAGAGAGACAGCAGGCTTAAATGCAAACATAAAACATTAAAGTCATCCATGCATGCATGCATGCATATATGCAATATTGCTGTAAAAAAAGGTATTTTTGACCTGATGTCAGATTGTGTGGTATACCTTGCTACAGTCATGCGAGTGTTAATGAAGAAAATACGTTATTTTCTTCTCGTCCGCAGCCCGGTTGAATTATTAGACCTAACCACGTTTCTCAGAAATGGCCCCCAGAAGGATTGAAGAGAAAATTGAAAGCAACAACAGCAAAGAGGGATTGACCGTATAAAGGCCAGCAGTTTCACTAAAAGGTTGAGCGCTCCAGGTGAGACAGGGTGAGGAAAATACAAGCTGAGAAAGAAGACGGGGGTAATCGGACAGATTGACAACCAATTGAACCCTAAATCCTCCCTATTGTGGGCCTAGTCTGCACAGGTCCACCCGAACACAAGGATACCTGACAATTCCCGGAGGTCAATTCACCATTTGTCAGCCTTCTGATTGGTCCCTGACTAACCAACCAGCAGGCTCTTTCCGCCTTGTTTATGTTGAATTTCCTAAAACGTAATTTTTGGAAAAAACTAAAAACAAACATGATATGCCCAGTCACCATGCTGCACCTGTGATGTTCCTTTTTACTGACACCAAGTTTAAAATAAGAATTGAATGCACAGAATATCAATACGAAGCAACTGAAAAGCACCTTATTTCAATGGTAGTGGATGGAGAGAAAGTGTGGCGGGTTACAACTAATCCGTGGCATTTTCATCGTCGTCAACTTTCAATCTCAACGCATTTAGCAACAAGAAGTGACGCGAGTTTGTAGATCGGCTGTTTGCGGCGAAGGGCTGTAAAAGACTGGGTGTAAAAGACTTCTGAAAAGTAGGAATTGCTGCAAATGGTTCAGCTCTAGTGTTGTATGACTTCTCAAACGGTTCAGCTCTAGTATTGTATGACTTCATGGTTCAGCTCTAGTGTTGTATGACTTCATGGTTCAGCTCTAGTGTTGTATGACTTCTCAAACGGTTCAGCTCTAGTATTGTATGACTTCATGGTTCAGCTCTAGTGTTGTATGACTTCATGGTTCAGCTCTAGTGTTGTATGACTTCTCCAAACGGTTCAGCTCTAGTGTTGTATGACTTCATGGTTCAGCTCTAGTGTTGTATGACTTCTCCAAACGGTTCAGCTCTAGTGTTGTATGACTTCATGGTTCAGCTCTAGTGTTGTATGACTTCTCCAAACGGTTCAGCTCTAGTGTTGTATGACTTCATGGTTCAGCTCTAGTGTTGTATGACTTCATGGTTCAGCTCTAGTGTTGTATGACTTCTCCAAACGGTTCAGCTCTAGTGTTGTATGACTTCTCCAAACGGTTCAGCTCTAGTGTTGTATGACTTCATGGTTCAGCTCTAGTGTTGTATGACTTCATGGTTCAGCTCTAGTGTTGTATGACTTCTCAAACGGTTCAGCTCTAGTGTTGTATGACTTCTCCAAACGGTTCAGCTCTAGTGTTGTATGACTTCATGGTTCAGCTCTAGTGTTGTATGACTTCTCAAACGGTTCAGCTCTAGTGTTGTATGACTTCATGGTTCAGCTCTAGTGTTGTATGACTTCTCAAACGGTTCAGCTCTAGTGTTGTATGACTTCTCCAAACGGTTCAGCTCTAGTGTTGTATGACTTCATGGTTCAGCTCTAGTGTTGTATGACTTCTCCAAACGGTTCAGCTCTAGTGTTGTATGACTTCATGGTTCAGCTCTAGTGTTGTATGACTTCTCCAAACGGTTCAGCTCTAGTGTTGTATGACTTCATGGTTCAGCTCTAGTGTTGTATGACTTCTCCAAACGGTTCAGCTCTAGTGTTGTATGACTTCATGGTTCAGCTCTAGTGTTGTATGACTTCATGGTTCAGCTCTAGTGTTGTATGACTTCTCCAAACGGTTCAGCTCTAGTGTTGTATGACTTCATGGTTCAGCTCTAGTGTTGTATGACTTCTCCAAACGGTTCAGCTCTAGTGTTGTATGACTTCTCCAAACGGTTCAGCTCTAGTGTTGTATGACTTCATGGTTCAGCTCTAGTGTTGTATGACTTCATGGTTCAGCTCTAGTGTTGTATGACTTCTCCAAACGGTTCAGCTCTAGTGTTGTATGACTTCTCCAAACGGTTCAGCTCTAGTGTTGTATGACTTCATGGTTCAGCTCTAGTGTTGTATGACTTCATGGTTCAGCTCTAGTGTTGTATGACTTCTCCAAACGGTTCAGCTCTAGTGTTGTATGACTTCTCCAAACGGTTCAGCTCTAGTGTTGTATGACTTCTCCAAACGGTTCAGCTCTAGTGTTGTATGACTTCTCCAAACGGTTCAGCTCTAGTGTTGTATGACTTCTCCAAACGGTTCAGCTCTAGTGTTGTATGACTTCTCCCGCTGAGAAAAAGTCAGATACATGAATGGCTTTCTCTCTGCATGCAACAGCATTTTGTGGGGGAGGGTTTGATTTTAGCATTTTACAGAGAGCACGCCAACAAAATAAAACAGAACGGCTCTGCAGGCAGTGTGTCTTTTCTCTGCCCAAATGATTGAACAGGCTTGTCACGAGGGGTTTCTCCTGTACTAGCCGGCGGGGTGCTGCCTGCGTTTTCTCTGCTATGCATCGCTGTTTTGATCTGCACCTGTTGCACTGTGCACACCTTAAAACAAAAAAATAGAAATACTAAACGGCGATCACAAACGTCACACACACAGAGCAGATATGACACATACAGTAACTGAAATATACAAAGAAATTACTGACATAATTCAATCCAATTCAATTGTGTCTAAGTGTCAAAATAATCACAACAAGTTGCAATTGTCTCAAGACACTCAGAGCAGAGACCCGACAGAGATGTTGCGACAGTGGTAACGAAAAACTCCCCCATAGCTGGAATAAACGTCATAATGACATATTAAAGGTAGCCTACACAGAAATTTGTGGAAATAGCTGATTTGAAAGCTTACAACGGGGTCACAACGTGACACATATAAGCTTGTAGATCAGCTTTTTTATGTTTAAACATTTCTTGAACATGGGAACGAATATGGCAAAATAATTGCGAATATATTATGTAAAAATCATCACACCGTGTAAAGTGAGGGACGCTCTTATCATATACATCATCTCATTCCGGCCAATCACAATGTGTGTCCTCACCCTCATCTTCAATGTTTGTGTTTACACAAACCCTTAAAGCTGGACATAGGAGGGGCTAGTGCCCCCAATAATTGTGATGGGCCTACAGGCACACGCACGCGCGCGCGCGCACACACACACACACACACACACACACACACACACATACCAGGCCCTCGATGTAGTCACTGGAGAAACGATCCTAACAGCACGCACGGCACAGTTTTACCTTCGTCTCTCTCTCACACACAGACAACACTTGCTTGGCTTTCATCTTCTCCCCTGCATCCTTAGTTTATTTGGTTAAGCTGGACTGACTCTCATGCATACAGTACAGTACAGTACAGTACACGGCACGCTCCAGCCCAGTTCCCACTGGTCTTGTGCTAAACCTGCTGGTAAAACATACGGAGATATATGGGGGAAAAGGAGTGGAAATTGAATAAAAACCTTTCCCAAAGCATGCAGGCAGCATGCAGTTCTCTGTGAGTATGTGTCTCCAGAGAGAGCCCTTTTTCTCCAACTCCCTCTCCAGCATTGTGTTATTTTTCTTATTTTTGTTCACACGGCTGTGAAGCGTGGATTCCAGGCATCCATTGCCCACGGTTGGAGCCCTGGATGGGTCGGTATGCGTCTGTTCACCCACGCGCTGCTTTCCTCAACTCCACTGCTGCATGGGGGCTGGTTTGGAACTCCCTCCTGTCTTGACAAGGCCAGAGGCAGAAGCTCTCTCTCGCTCTCTCTCTCTCTCTCTCTCTCTCTCTCTCTCTCTCTCTCTCAAATAAAATAAAAAAGGAAGCATACTATTAGCTACTTTAAAGGTTAGTCACGCTTTCTGATGAACAGCGAGATGAGCTTTACTCTCCACGCGGTCGTGACTCATGCCGCTGGGCTTTGAGTTTAACATTTAGCTTGACATGAAACGGAAGAAAACATAAATACAAGTTGTTTGGGGGAGAAAAAGTAAACAAAAAAGGATGGATGAGCTAAAGAACAGAAATAAAGAAGAGGAAATGGAAGGGCAAAGGATGGATGGAGGCGGTACGAAAAAAGGAAGGAAGCAGGCGGGAATCATCTCTTTTTCTTGTTTTAATGAATATTTTCATGGTACACGTTGATCCGTGTACCAGAGGGAGGAATGTGGTATCTGGAGGAACCACAATCACATTAATAGCATAATGATGTTAACTAAAGTAGAGCCTAAATTGTCTTCTCTCAGTAAATTACTTCAGCTGCTTCAACAAGGAATTAGGTAAATTAATCCACAGACCCCTTGGCCAATAAGGGACCGCCATTCTTGATGATAATAACCAGCTCAGTGGCCTTGTGGTTAAAGTGTCCGCCCTGAGACTGGGAGGTTGGGGTTCAATCCCTGGCCGTGTCATACCAAAGACTCTAAAAATGGGACCCAGTGCCTCCCTGCTTGACACTCAGCATCAAGGGTTGGATTGGGGGTAAGTCCCTGCGACATACTAGCGTCATGTACAGGGGGTGTACTTGTACATCAAGCTGCCTCACGCTACAGAAACAGGAGATAGGCTCCTGCCCTATGGGCCTCATGGCTCGGCAAGGCTACTTACTTATTCTTGATGATGATGTATGATGATTAGAGCGCCCCTCCCTTCACACAGGTGTGATTTCTTTCAGAGTCTATGGTAGGGAGACTACAGGAGAAGAGTGAAGCCACTATGCTGTGGGGAGCAGAGCAGAGGCTGGTGGTTTCACTGGTGCTTTAAATGAGCCCTGCTATCTGTATTGCATTAAACACACTGCCCCGCTATCTGCACTAAGCCCTGGGCCTTACTCCAATACTCCATGCAATCCGCTTACACTTAAATAGCTCTAAATTAGCTGTAGGCTTTTTTTCACTTTGTGCCTTCCGAAGGGCTGGGGGGCAAGTTGAAAAGTTCCATCTCTCCAGAGTATCCAACCCCCGGAGTTCCACCATGTATTCCACCATTCCTCCTATGTGTCCGCATGTTAAAGGAGAATTCCATGCTAGAAGGCTTTCTTACCTTTATTTGTAGTTGTTACGTCCCCGCCAAAGAGGTCCAGGTGTTATTTTGTGCAAAAGCGCATTATTTGGCTATTTCCCCTACCATAAGCCCTCAATGAATTCAATTGAATTGCATTGAATTGAATGGGGCTATGGGGTGTTGTGCTAATTCGCTTATTTTCATCGCCAAAAAAAAAAGAAGGTATATATCCTCTCTTCCTAATGTAAATAGTATCCCAAGCGGCACACTTTACTACTTATTTTGATGGAAATAATGGCGAATTAGCACAAAAACCCAACCCCCATTGAGGGCTTTTATTAGGGGAAATAGCCAATAATGCACTTTTGCACAATATAACACCTGGACCCCTTTGGTGGGGACGTAACAACTACAAGTAAAGGTAAGAAAGCCTTCTAGCATGGAATTCTCCTTTAATACCATGTTGAGGATGTGTGGTTCTTTTTTCTATCTACCCAAGGAGACAGACAGACAGACAGACAGACAGACAGACAGACAGACAGACAGACAGACAGACAGACAGACAGACAGACAGACAGACAGACAGACATTTTTTGATCATGACACCCAGGTAATTAAGAGTGATAGGAATAATATTCAAAATGTATTCATTAACACATTTATAGCATCATAATCAGCGGTCCCTGTACTGCATGGAGCCCACTTTGAAAAACACTGAGGTAGTCAAGGGTCCACCTGAACCAGAAATATGCGGTTTACGACTGTGTATTATACCAGCTCTGGTCAGTAGAGAGAAGCATTATAACATTGCGTAACATGCAATTTAATTTAATTGTGTGTTGTTGTACTGAAGGCTGCTACGTGGCTGCTAGATTTCATTATGGAGTAGTTCTATGACTGGCATTACTGGCACAACAGCATATTTCTGCCGGTAATTGTAATTACTAGGTTTGTCACGTACACATAGTACTACATACAGTATGGTAATACTGACCCAGCGGTCGGGGTGGGTTTTTTAATATCTCAGAACGAATCAGATCTTGGAATGAATCTCAAGGTACCAATTAGAGTATACGGGTCTGTCTTTGTTTTTTATTATGCTGGGTCCAGTCGAAGTTTCACCTGTCCATCCGGGTTCAATTCCGTCATTTAAATAAAACATTATTGGAACCAACCAGGGCTCACAACACATTTCATACACTGTGTGAAACTTTCTTCAAATTCATCATTATATAAGTTTAATTCAGTTTAAACCAATATAATTCAACAGACGCAAAACAGTTCAGGTCATGCAAGTGAGGGGGGATAAAATCCTTACATTAAAAGTCCTCATCAGTCAGAAGTGTGGAGACTGACGCATCTTAGTGGGAGACGCTACATTAACCCATGTTGACCTGAGATCAGATTAAAAAAATGTCTGTTTGAAAATGACAGTTTTCTGAAAAAGCTATGATTCTATGTCAGTCGTTCTTCGATTTCTCAAAAATAGCAGACCTACAAGCTATGAGCTTGTAGGTCTGCTATTTTTCAATAGCTAAAGCATAACATAATGCTAACACCAAAAGGGGTTCCCGCCCAAAGGGTTAAGCTCCCATCTGTTTGACTTTACAATTACAGCTATTTCCTTTGGCACGTACAGCGTCATTAGCCCTGCTGTGCTGCGTAACGCCCCCAAGGTGGCGCTGCTTCCCTCAGCGGCGGTCAGAAGAAGGTCAGAAGTTTGACCTCGGGTTATAGTCCGACCATATTACTAACACTATCCCTACATAACCCTAACCTCGCAGGAAGCCACAGGTGAACTTTAACCCGCAGCACGGGTGATTTGTAACCCGCAGCACGGGTGATTTGTAACCCGCAGCACGGGTGATTTGTAACCCGCAGCACGGGTGATTTGTAACCCGCAGCACGGGTGATTTGTAACCCGCAGCACATGTGATTTGTAACCCGCAGCACGAGTGATTTGTAACCCGCAGCACGGGTGATTTGTAACCCGCAGCACATGTGATTTGTAACCCGCAGCATATGTGATTTGTAACCCGCAGCACATGTGATTTGTAACCCGCAGCACATGTGATTTGTAACCCGCAGCACATGTGATTTGTAACCCGCATCATATGTGATTTGTAACCTACAGCACGGGTGATTTGTAACCCGCAGCACGGGTGATTTGTAAACCGCAGCACGGGTGATTTGTAACCCGCAGCACAGGTGATTTGTAACCCGCAGCACAGGTGATTTGTAACCTGCAGCACGAGTGATTTGTAACCCACAGCACATGTGATTTGTAACCCGCAGCACGGGTGATTTGTAACCCGCAGCACAGGTCGGATTATGGGGAGGTCTGACTTAAAGGGGCATTCCACTCATTTTCAACATTTTACTATGTCATTAATGTACCTTAGAGCTGTTGTGTGGAAATAATAAAAAAGTTCCCCCATTCTGTGTTTCCTAGAACTAGAGGTTTGAAAAAAATCATTAACATGGTGAAACACATCTTGATGATGTCATCAAGATGTGTTTCACCATGTTAATGATTTTTGTCATAATTACAGTTCTAGGAAACACAAAATGGGGGGACTTTTTATTATTTCCACACAACAGCTCTATGGTATATTAATGACATAGTAAAGGGCTTTAAGGGCAACCCCCGGCCAGAATGAAACAGAGTGTGGGATGACCGAGATGGGCAGGGATACAATGTTAGTCCGTCAAATAGACTTTCCAAATCAGAGTAAGAATCAACACACAAGAACAATAAGCATGGTCCATCCTCCGGGGAGCAGCAGCACCGCACATTCCATATAGCATCAGCAATCCAGCCTTTTCATGCACATGTGTTGACGACGTGACCAACATTAGCATCATCACAATAAGAATTGGCAACCGCTAGCCTGTTAGCTACTCGTTAGAGATGCTGAGTTGCTATACTCGTGTTCCTGGGCGGTCTCCTGTGGACCGCACGCAGCCGCCAGGCTGAGTGAGGCGAGGCCTGGCAGAGGGACGTGTAGCCCAGGTGAGCGACGCACGCCAGCCAGGCTGTGAGCGGAGTTAATGGAGGAGTGCCTGTCCCCTGTCTCTAAGCTAGATTTACTGCCAGCACCCATCCCGCGAACATTAGCATCTGCCACTTTGCAGTCTGCATCCAGCGAATGCACGCACGCACACACGCGTGCACAACATGCATGCACGCGCAAGTCGTACTGTCCACAGAGACACTAACACACAGACAGCAAAACGCATTATGGGTTTGACAAAACCACAAGTGAAAATGCAACCAGATACACTAATGACGATATGCACAAATACAAAGTGCACACAGTTCATATCCATGAATACACACGACACAAATACTGAAACGTACATAATGGTGCGGTGCGGCTATAGACAGCTGCAGGCAGCATCCATTAACGGAGCAGAGATCTCCGGGGCGGCCCGGCCGGGCCTGGTGGTTTGCACACGGGGGTCGGTTCTCTCCTCATTGATTTCCACTCGGCTGCATGTCGCTGTCGTCAACAGCCTTTTTAATCACACACGCAGGCGAGGAGAGCAGCATATTCACCGCTGGGTGGGTGGGAGGGAGGGAGGGAGGGAGCCGGGGCGAGAGGGAGGGAGCCGGGGCGAGAGAGAGAGGAGAATGAGGAGGGCCAGGGAAGGAAAAAAGCGCTGAACAATGGCCATGAAATGAACTGTCAACCGAACGAAGCCGGTGGCTTCGCCGAGCAGCGAACATAGACGGTCGCGCCGATGATTTATTGTCACAGGTTAGAGAGTGAGCAAACCCATAGTCCGACCCCCCCTACACACACACGCACACGCACACGCACACACACACACACACACACACATACGCACGCACGCACGCACGCACGCGCGCACACGTCCCCAACTCTGATCTGTGCACACGCATGTGTCTTGGTTGGGTGTGCCAACATGAAGTCATACAAAAAAATAGTAAAAGTCATGAAATATAATAATGCTGGAAAAATAACAACATCATTAGCACCTTTCAAACACTAATTGGGCAAAGTGCTGTGCAATATAATGGATCCAAAACATAAAAAACGAGCAGTAAAATGTTGTATAACCACTCAACAGTAGTGAAGGGCAGCAATATTTCATTTGTCTTTGTACGAGTTAACCCATTCTGAGCGGGAACCCCTTTTTGTGTTTTAACTAAGCATTATGTTATACTTTAGCTATTGCAAAATAGCAGATCTACAAGCTCATAGCGCGCCACCGAGTGGCGCGCTACGAGCGGCGCGCTACGAGCTTGTAGGTCTGCTATTTTTGAAAAATCGTAAAAATGCGGCACACATCTTTGAATATATATTCTTTCAGAGCGAACGTTTTTTTTATTTCGACGTCAGCCCTAAATGAGTTAAAAGTCTGGCAGCAGCAGGGTTTTTTTTCTTTCTTTTTTTCCTCTGCAGTCGTTGGATATTTCACCCTGCTGATACGAGAATAAATTACACTGCAGTGTAGTCACGTCTGGAAGAGATAAAAGCATGGGTGGCCTTTTCTAAGTCTGCGCAGAAGAAAGTAATTATCGTGGTTAACTGTCTATTTGGGGAAAACAGTAGCCTACTTTGGTCACCTAAAGCACAGAGAGAGACAACTCGGGGGCAAAAAAATAAAAATATAACAATTACAGTCGGCTGTGTGCCTCTGTTCCAACATAATCAGATAAGGCACCCTGACTAGAGGAAAGATTATTAACACATTTAGACCTGAGAGCAGATGTTTCTAATGTCAGTGTTTGAGCAAAAAAGTACTGCTGAAGCAGACAACCCGCAGCACAAATCCTTCACGGTGCGAGGCTCGAAGATACAGGATGAAATCAAGAAAATGCCAGCACTCAAAATGTCCTTTACACATTTATTTATCTCTGACGAGAGTGGACAACGTACGCGTTTCAGCCTTGTTGGCCTTGCTCAGCATTATCAGTGGTTCTTCAATCTATTTCATGTCAAGGACCCCGAAAATAATATGTAATTGGCCGCCGGACCCTCATCTGAAAATATGTTGTTCCAGCAGGGACCCCCCCAGAAGCAAATATTTGAGTCAAAACGCTGATGTGAAAGAGTATATAATCCAAGACTGCTATTTTTCAACAGCTAAAGTATAAAATAATGGTTAAAGTGGTTAAAAGATATGAGGCGACACGGATGCGCTCCCATCCTGAGTGGATTAATGCTGCTGGTGCCGAGGCTAGAGCCAGGGAGTTATTATAATCATTTCTGATTTGGAGTTCTTTCAACTGCATGAAATACATTTGGACGTCCTTTTCTTTTTCTTTCTGCAACTCAAGACATAACAAGAAATGGAAAGGCTTTAATGGGAACCGGCGGTACAATGTTTAAATATATCCTCTCCTTTTTTGCGATTTGCCCCCCGGCGTGCATGGCACGCACACGCCCTGATGGAGCTCACTTTGAAAACCTGTGCTTACAAAAAGTATGTTTTTGGGTGGATTAACCCATTTAGGCCCTAAAAGAAATCTTCTAAATCCTCCAGTTTTCTGAAATAAATATTTTCACGATTTTTCAAAAATAGCAGACCTACAAGCTCGTAGCGCGCCACTCGGTGGCACGCTATGAGCTTGTAGATCTTCTATTTTTCAATAGCTAAATTATAACATAATGTTTAAAACACCAAAAGGGGTTCCCGCCCAAAATGGGTTAAATGACAATGGCGGGAAATGTAGCGGATTTGTACTTCCTGACCCGGCGGTTTCCGGCCAACGTGGCTTTCAAGTTAAGAGTACCGCTCATTGACAATGAATGCATGGCAACAAGAACCCTCCACCAGGTGGCGCCGTGGCACTCGGTTAGTTAAGTACCCTCATCTGCTGGGCACTCTAGGCTAGCGCCTTTATTTGGAAAAAATCTGGGGCATAAAAAGTGTTAAGTAAAACATTTGAGTACTTTCTCCACCACTGGACTGTGTCAGTCGACAATAAGGCATTGCTGACCTTGACCTGAGCAGTCTTAAACCCCTTTTCCAACGGTTGGTCCCCAATGGAAACCGGTTCAGTTCTTTTTGGTTCTTAGTCCATGAGCCAGAGCTAAATGGAATAGCTTAAATTGTTTATAGGATCAATACAAGTAAATACACGATAACCCTTCCACACTAATAGCTTTTTCATATTTTCTATTATTTTGCATATTTTCCTACATAATGTCTCATTTGCATATTTAAAAATGTAAAATTTGTAATACAATAAATCATTGTCGTCGTTGCCATCGGGAACCAACCGGTGGAAAAGGGGCCTCAGTGAAAGGTGCACAAACCAGACTGTTTTCCATCATACAATAAATTGGTTGAGTGGAGACGTTGCTTTTTCCTGAAACCTTGGAGATTGGTCTAGAATTACTTAGAGCAGAGGCATCAAGAGATGTAAAATAGCAACAACAAAAATAGGAGTGGAAAATACTATCGCGACTAGCGACTGGACCGCGGAAGGCCGTCAAACACAGGATCTTTTTTCAGAATTAGACAGGATGATTTAGATCGGGAGTTATGAACGTTTTAAGATTTTCGTTTTCGTCCGCTAAACAGGCAGGGAACATTTTCGATGATGTGTCACTCTTGCGCGTCATCGAGGATTGGGCAACAAGCGCTCCTAGGCTGTGGAGCGATGCGAACGGTTTTGTTATCATTAATCTCCGTCCTATTTATCAATCTCCGCCTTGGGCACTTGACCATGAACTTGACGGAGATCTCCGCTCCGGGCCTCCATGGTGTTAACAGGCTTTGGGCCAAGCCCCTATAGGGCCTATAGGCTTGTTTCCATTGTGGTCCAAAATAATCGGATATCGGTCATAATTTCATAACCGTGCACCCCTAGAAAACACCAGTAGACTATGAGAGCAGAATGACCAACCGTCTGAAATATAGCTTTTAAAACCCAAGTGGGAATGCAGTCTGAAGGGCAGGTGGGTGCTTTTTAACCCATTTTAGACAGGAACGCATCTGTGTGGCTTTAGCATTTAACCACTTAAACCATTATTTTAAACTTTAGCTGTTGAAAAATAGCAGATCTACAAGCTTGTAGCGCGGCACCGAGTGCCGCGCTACAAGCTTGTAGATCTGCTATATTTTTTAAAAATCGAGAAAATGTGGCGCAAATCTTTGAATACAGCGAACGTATCTTTGCTTCTGCGGGGGTCCCTGGAACAACATATTTTCAGACGGGGGTCAATGGCCTGCCGCCTAATACGTATAATTCTGGGGGTCCTTGACATGAAATAGTTTGAGCAACACTGACAGACAGAGAACTGTCATGATTTAGGATACATGTTGTAGAATCTGGTCTCCGGTCTAAACGGGTTAACCCATTCAGGTCCGACGTCGAAATAAAAAAAAAAGTTTTCTAAATCATGACAATTTTCGGAAAGATTTGAGGCACATTTTAACGATTAAAAAAAAATAGCAGATCTACAAGTTCATAGCGCGCCACCGAGTGGCGCGCTATGAGCTTGTAGATCTGCTATTTTTCAATAGCTAAATTATAACATAATGTTTAAAACACCAAAAGGGGTTCCCACCCAAAACGGGTTAAAGTGGAACAGTGTGTTCCAGGGTTGACAGATATATTTCCCTGAAGTGGGTTAATGTTGAAGGTGGGCATTGAAGTCACCATTCAAGCTGTCTGCGTTCAGTATTAAAATGCTGTCCAGCTCCTCTCCACTATTTGTCTTATCAAAGTAATTAAATAAATTCTTCACAGCACCTGTCTGGGGGAGATTCAGCTGTCTGGAATGAATCAAGGAGTGTATCTTTGAGCTTCATTTCAAAGTAGAACAATGGAGCTCACTAGATAATATACTGCAAGGCAATCAGGTTTTTTAAACGGTGCGTCTTCATCAGAGTGAAACTCGCTCACAATTCAACAACTCGACTGGCTGGCTATCAGTGTTGATTTTGGCAGCAAGTTTTTATTTTTTTGTTTTAATCATAGTCTTTTCAATAGTTTTCATTTAGTGTTAGTCACGATTTAGTCACCTGGAAGGTTTTAGTGTTAGTCTAGTTTTAACTGTGCAGGAGGATGCTAAACGCACACCAGTCTTAGTAGTGGTGCCAGCTCACGGCAGAAACATCTAAAGAGTTAAGTCTTAAAAAGACAAAAGAGTGGCTGCACACACTGATAGCCAAAGAGCCGATTATTTATTAGGATGCAGAGTAAACTGCCTTCTTCAGGGTATATGAGTCTAGTTTGAGCTAAAATGTATTTTGGCGGGCCTTATTGCCGTCGTAATGGCTGATTTTACACTTGCTGAAAACAGCAATTCTACAAGCTCACAACGTGTCGCAGCACAACACGTTGTGAGCTTGTAGATCTGCTATTTTCAGCATGCAACCAGTGTGTAAATGAAGTGTAAAATGACTTGTGTATTTTACTCATACTGGATCTCTTGTCTACTAGTCCCTTCCTAACATTTTAGTCTAGTTTTTAATCTGTTGACGAAATTGTCAGTATATTTAGTCTTAGTCATCATAGCCTAATTGTAATTTAGCTTCCATTTAGTTTGCGTCAGTGAAAAAAAGGTAGTCGACGAACATTTTTCGTCATAGTCGACGAAATCAACACTGCGATTAATATGAACAAGAATAAGTAAGTAGCCTTGCCGAGCCATGAGGCCCATAGGGCAGGAGCCTATCTCCTGTTTCTGTAGCGTGAGGCAGCTTGATGTACAAGTACACCCCCTGGACATGACGCTAGTATGTCGAAGGGACCTTACCCCCAATCCAACCCTTGATGCTGAGTGTCAAGCAGGGATGCACTGGGTCCCATTTTTAGAGTCTTTGGTATGACCCGGCCAGGGATTGAACCCAGACCTCCCAGTCTCAGGGCGGACACTCTAACCACAAGGCCACTGAACTGGTGAACAAGAATAAGAACTCTTATATTCTTCCATCCTCATATAATCTTATTGTCACATAATAACATAAAAAAGGTCTGAAAATCCCTGAATAAAACCAGAAGGAGGGTTCTTTTTTCGGGGCGTCTGTGAACACATAAAAGCGAGACTTCACTGGAGAAGAACAAGTACAATCATTTATGTGTAGCCTATATTACTGCGAGGCAAATCCAATACTGTTTGGTCCTGATAGAATCCTGGCAGATGAAAGATGTATTGACAGGGGATCTTACAGCCAGTAAACACAAAGGAGCTGATTCAACACAAGTGGTTGTAACTGTGATGAAATAATAGTTTCTGTGTGGACTGTGAGTGGAAGTTAACCCTTCACTTATCCTAACAGCAATTCATTAATTCATTAATTAGGTAGGGAGGGGGGGGGGGGGTCACTGCGTCTGAGTGGAGCCATCTGGTGGCGGCATGTATTCGCTTAAAGTTAGTGGCACACTAGCTATAGGCAATTTTGCTTCCAGTAAAGTACAGATATACTCAAAAGCTGTGCTTAGTTAGCCTACTAGTTACACCATTGGAGAACCTACATTGTCTGTCTGGGACAGTCTGAAATACAGAGCTAGGCTGCTGGGCCAAAAGCAATAAAGTTCATGCAATTACGAATCAATTTTTCTGTTCCTTTCCTGTTGGGATGCAACCCATATTTAAACAGGTCCCACTTATTCCAGAACAGGAATACAGATGACTAATAAAACCCACATCCAGACAGTGGCAGGAGTTTTAAAATATTGCATCCACAAGTTTGAAGTTCACACTAAAAGTGTGTCTATAAAAATCCTCACCTTCATGCCTCCTGAGAGACGGTTTAGCATTGCATTAGGAAGCTTTACGAATCCAATGATGAATCTTTCGCTCCAATTAAAATCCCCAGCTCGCTGCAGTTTCCAGCATACACAACTTTGTAAATTGAAGGCTCTGATCTGAATGTATGGCCCATCGTTGGTCAATGAGCTGGTTGAGTGCAGGTGAGCTAAGTGATTGATTATCTGCTGTGATTGTGAGGGGGTGGTGGTGGGGGTGATGAGGGAGGCATGCACTGAGTCAATCACCGGAGATGACACGGAGTGGAATCAGTCTGTCAGATGGTCCCAACCGCAGTGACAAACAGGCAGGTTTGTCCCCTGATGATGGAAGGGAATGCCGAGCCCATTTGACGCGGTGAAACTGGCAGGTGCGTACTGTAGCTTGTGCTTCCTGGTGGCAGGTTGGACGGATGGGTGCGTGCATGTGTTTGGTCCAACGTGTACTAACAGTCCGACAGACAGGCATTATAGTCCGACACCCTACCCCAAAACCCTAACCCTAAAGCCAAATTCAAATACTAGATTTTGGGGTATTGGAATTTGGCTTAAACCTAACCTCAAAGGAAGCCACGGGTTAGGAGATCAGATTCTAAAAATGTCTTCTACATCCTGACAGTTTTCAAAAATAGCAGACCTACAAGCTCGTAGCGCGCCACTCGGTGGCGCGCTATGAGCTTGTAGATCTGCTATTTTTCAATAGCTAAAGCATAGCATAAATGCTAACACCAAAAGGGGTTCCCGCCCAAAATGGGTTAACCTGCCACCCATGTTGTGAGCCATGGGTTACTTTTTAACCTGCGTATGGGTTGGTTTTAACCTGACACGCATGTCGGGAGCCATGGGTGAGTTTTAACCCGGCCACGGGTTAGTTGTAACCGGCCATGCATGTCGGGAACGACAGACTAATGCCTACAGTCGGACTGTTAGTGTGTCTAACATGCAGCTTGGCTGGACACCAACATTTGCGCGCTGTGAGCTTTGTATCAGCTATCGCTCAAATCTGAAATTACATGCTTTTTGCTTTGAATGGATGAAGAGCTGTACAGACACCCATGCGGACAGGATGGATGGATGGGGGACAAACAAGGTGAAGTCAGGCCAGGGAGCGCGCCTCGGTGGCATCTGAGGCCGAGCGCTGTTGGGTGTTGCTACCACACACCTGAGAAACATTAGTGGAGAACACGGCTCCATATGGAAATAACAATAACAATAACAGCTGCAGTGCTGCAGGACACTGCAGAAGTAACACAGTCTCTCTCTCTCTCTCTCTCTCTCTCTCTCTCTCTCTCTCTCTCTCTCTCTCTCTCTCTCTCTCTCTCTCTCTCTCTCTCTGCGTGACACTTCTGTCATGCACTCAGTGTGTCGTTCTGTCACAGTCTGTGTCACTACTTTGCTGTGAATGTCACTCACAATGTTCTCACCCCCATGGCGTGTGTGTGTGTGCGTGTGTGCGTGTGTGTGTGCGTGTGTGCGTGTGTGTGTGTGTGTGTGTGTGTGCGTGTGCGCGTGCGTGTCTCTCTTTCTCTATGCCGCCATATTTCATATTTGACTATCCTTTGACTATCCCCCGTCTCTCTCTCTCTCTCCTGTCCATCTTGGAGACTGCTCAAAACAGCCCCCTGCTCGCCCCTCTCTCCTGTGACATGAAGTGAGCAGCGAGGGGTCTTTGTAGAGGAACAGACATGGTTCCGTGTTAAACCAAGTGGATGAGAGAGAGCAGGTCTCTCTATAGCCTGGACTAGAGAACAGTGTGCTCAACACGCCTCGTTCTGTCACGCACGGGCCCTGCCTGTCTGCTCCTGCCAAATGTTGCCTTGGCCCCCGTCCCATATATCCCTCCAAAACCATGCAGCCCCTCTCGTTCTCCTTCACGCACACACACACATGCACGAAGGCACGCGCACACACACACACACACACACACACATGCACACACACTGGCGCACACACACACGCACATAGTATCCAGGCCCGCGGGGAGCATGGACATAAAATGGACGCCAATATAACACCCCACTCTTTGTGCAGAGTTAGGTTTTAATTTTTCCCCGAGGCACAGGATCACCCGTGTTTGACCCGTGATGGTTGAGACATGCCAGCCTTTCTGCCTCGCATTTCTCTGGCAATGTGTCACGCAGCGCTGCGAGGGAGATGGTTTACTTTAAGTGCATTTGTTGATGCCAGTACTTTTCACTCGAGCACATTTTGAATTCCAGACTTTTACTCGTAACTTGAGTATTTCTCAGTATTGATACATTTACACTTTTTTATGTTTTTTTTTTGTGGCTTTTGCCTTTTTAATGAATTGCATTTTTATAGCAATTCATTAAAAAGGCTAAAGCCACAAAAAAAAACATAAAATGTTTTTATTTTATATTTTTTATGGAGGGACAGACAGTAGGCTGACAGGAAATGGGGAGAGAGATGGGGGAAGACATGCAGTACAGGCCGTCGGGATCGGGAGTCGAACCCGCGGCACACTGCCAGACTGGAATACCAGCCAAGGTGCCTGGACCACTGAGCCATGGCCCAGGCCTTACTTTACTTTTATGTAAAACATTTGAGTACTTTTTTCAACTTCAGACAATAATGCCATGCTCTATAAATAGGGACGACAGGCAGGACTAAAGTGGTTTAAATGGACAGAGAGGATTTGACTGTGTGAACTGAGCCTGGCATAGTGACTGTGTCTCTGTGGTCATTCCCCCGGCCGTATTCACACTCTTGTTCCTTCAATTGCCATTTTCTTTCCCGACATTTTGTGAGAGACTATACTCTATGCTATTCAGTCAGAATTTCACCGTTTAATGCTCCTCTTCTTGTGCGATCTCTCTTTATATTCTACTCTTTGTCCTCCCTGCCGTCCTCCCACTTCTTGTAAGACCGCTCGCTCTCTTTCTTGCCCCCGTGTCCCTGTCTCTCCGTTCCATCGAGTGATTGCGGCCAGTTGTCATGGGATGATGGGGCGCTCATTGTCACACTATGACAGTGAATTTACATCTAACGGAGAAGAAAGAAAGGCCGAGATCGACTGACTGACTAGATAAGTGGTTTTCAACCAGTGGTCCGGGGACCACCAGTGGTCCTTGAATGGGCTCCAAGTGGAGTTGGTAACCAAATGGACTCTCATTAGATCTTTAACTCTAGACTTCAGAGCGTGAAATGGTTTAATTTTACGCTCTCATTTCATTAAATGTTTCGCTCTCAGGAGTTAAATTATTGTTCAAACATCTGCATTACTTAATTTACAAGAAATCCACACAATTAGAGAATGTTACTAGAACAATTGTTACTTTCAACGTTTGCCTGTTATCGCTCCTATACTGGTGCCACCATCAATACAGCATGGACAAACAAAACAAAATATTCTTTTGTTTTGGGTCCGAGAGGCTAAATCTCATCAATTGGCGGAACGTGGCTCAAATGGCGAAAAAATAATGTACCTTGATATGAAAAGGGTTGAAAACCACTGGACTGACTGACTGACTGACTGACTGACTGACTGACTGACTGACTGACTGACTGACTGACTGACTGACTGAGCACCTGAATGTCTATCTAATGGCCGCGCCGACCGACTGTACTGACCATCTCGCTGACTGACTGAACAAATGTTTACTGATTGAGTGGCAGTGAAACGTTATTCTGGGCGCACTGGATCACATTGAGTCCCGGACAGAGTCTCGTAGATTGAAAATGTCAGCAGAATAGATAAATACATCTACGAGAGTCTAAATCTTATAGGATACTGCGTCACATTTATTTAAGTTGTCTCTGCCTACTTCTCCATCTCGCGCCCCGCCTCCCCCTTCTCTCTCTTTCTGTCTTTCCCTCTGCTAAGTCAAAAGTAGGTCAGTGCAGAATTGCAGGCTCTACCCATTGTAAATCACTGTTACTTACTATGGGATATAACTCACACCTCCTTGGGAATGCTCTCACATTTATCCCCATAGCACCACCTGTATATTTATACAGCCAGCACATTTTTTTTTTCTTTCTTCAAATGTGCCGGCTCGCCGACGCGTCAAGGATAAAGAGGTAGAATTGCATTAGGGTCTGGGATTTATTGCAGACACGGCCAGTGTACGACGGTGCTGATGTCGCGCCTCACAAAACGTTTTTTATCGCGTTAGGGGATTGGGGGGTTATTGTTATTAACCGCTGCAAATAACGGATAATATAAGACCAGCTCCTGGTTGGTTTTATCCCGCGGTGGAGATTCATCATCAGCGTCCTCTTATACACGTGCCAGCTGTCTCCTCTGGAGCTGCAGCCACACGCCATGCCAGTGGTTTCCTCTCCTCTGGAGCTGCAGCCTCACCGCATGCCAGTGGTTTTCTCCTCTGGAGCTGCAGCCTCACCGCATGCCAGTGGTTTTCAACGGTTTTAATATCAAGGCCCATTATTTATTTGGCATTTGAGCCACGGAACCACCATTTTGATGCCATTTCTCCTAAAACCTAGAAAAGTTTTTTCCCAATGCCATGCTGTATTGATGTGGTACCATAGGTAAACGTTGATGAAAATAACAATTATGAAAATGTAGTAATGCAGATGATTAACAATAATGTAACTCTTGACCCTTACGGCTCCATTTGAATCCCCCTCAAGGAACATGGTGGTCCCCGGACCACCAGTTGAAAACCACTGCCCTATAGCCACCAGTATGCTAGCTTCACCTGTGGAGGCTTTAGACCCCCCTAGACCCCCCTTTAGACCCCCCTGTGGTGGGTTTGCCCCCCCCCAGGTATATTAGCCCTGAGGAGACCCCATGCTATTCCCCGGTGGATGTAACGGTATGTTACATCAGCCTGTTTGAAGTTTTACACATGCACACACTAGAGTGACTAGACTATAGACTAGGGTACCGCACCCCTATCCCCTCTCCTTCCTCCTCCACTCCACCCCCATCCCCTCTCCTTCCTCCTCCACTCCACCCCCATCCCCTCTCCTTCCTCCTCCACTCCACCCCGCCACAGGCTTATCAGATTGGAAAATGGTCTTCTCCCACGTGTAACGATTCTGTCTCTCTCTCTCTCTCTCTCTCTCTCGTCTCTCTCCCATCCCGTGTTTCATCATTCTTTCATTATCCAATGACGTGCGATGGGGCTAGAATTTCAATACTACCTCGCCCTAAGATGATGCATGGCTCATGCATGATAGCTGGCGCTATGATAGTGGAGAGAGCACGGCTTTCTCTAGACCGACCCCGCGCTGCATGTGTCGGGGGACGTACTTGACTCGCCACATATCAAGTTTGGGGGGTGGTGGAGAGAGAGGTGCAGACAGATCGTTACTAATGTGAATTACAGGGTATTTAGTTTGAAGCCTGTTGGTCCTCCTACCCAACCACCCACCCACCCACCCACCCACCCACACGCCTGCCTGCCTGCCTGCCTGCCTGCCTGGCTACAACCTACAACCTTTGAGAAAATCATATTCTTACTCCGCTCCTAGCTTCTCTCCATCTCTCACTCAATCTGTGAGAAACTGTCTGACCTAGCTGCTACCCCTCTCTCTCTCTCTCTCTCTCTCTCTCTCTCTCTCACCTCTACCCTGACCTCCTGGGCTGCAGAACTCTTGCCGAAGGGGAGAGGGCGAGGAAAGGTCTCTCCCTATATCTATCATTTTCTCTGTCATCATCATCATCATCATCATCTCTGCACCTCCTCCCCCAGACAGACTCCACCACACCATCACTTCTTCTATCACGCTCTTCCTTCCCTCCCTCCCTCCATCCTCCCTGCCTTGCCTGCAGTGGACCCGCCCATCCCTCCGCCCTAATCTCCCAAAACTGAGAGAGAGTGTCTATCTTTCATCCTCGTCTTGTCATCTCCCATCCATCCCCATGTCTTTATCCATCTCTCTGTGGCGGACTCTCATTCATTCCCCATTATGATCGCATGAACACGCCCCCACATACCCCTGTCCCCTCCCCTGCAGCTGTTCGTCAGGGAGTGGAAATTGGAGGTTTATACGTGCCGCGCTCCTCCTGATAAAAACTAGGGGTGGGACGATATATTGCCATACATCGCCGCGGTATATGGTATCGTAATATTGATTAGTTAGTAGTAGTACTAGTAGTAGTATGGCTACCCATTGTTGTGGACAGACAAGTTGTGGACAAGTTGCAAAGTTGCAGTCATTGTTTTACTGTTTGGAGGAGGCAAGATTCATGTACTCACAGTATTGGCCAGTGAAATCTTGTAAGATTTTGGAATGAATACATAATTCCCGATTTTTGCCGTTTGTTTATTTATTTTTTATTTTTTCAGTTACAGATATCGTGATATATCGTTGATGAAATATCTTGCAATATATTGAATATCATGATATTATCATTATCGAGGGCTTAATATCGCCACAGATATCGCAGCGTGAGGTACTACCCATATCGCCCCCCCCCACCCCTAATAAAACCCTGATGGAAACCTCACTGTCAGGTGAATGAGACTCGCAGGACACTGCCAAAGACACCAAGAGCTCCCAGCCAGCCAGCAAACTGGTGCTGTGGGAACCAACACACGGGCACCGGTCACGAGGACGTCCCACACTAACATATGTGGATGTATACTCAGGAAAGATGCAGGAGCTCAAAGCACCGACGAGCTGGCCGGATGTATGGAGAACCGGGATGACATGGAAACGACGATGGAGGGCTCATCTGAGGACAACCTAGAGAGAGAGAGAGAGAGAGAGAGACTGTCAGGTGAGAAGGAGGCGTCTGGCGCTACCCAGACGCTGTCGCCGTGTATCACGAGGAGACGCGTGGTTGTCTAGACCCTCCCCGAGATCAAACGCCAGTGGTTGGGGCTGGTGTATACGTGGTGACACTTGAGTGTATAAAACACGGGGGGAATTGACGTATAACGACTAAATTGGGGGGAGGAAAAAAACAGATCATATAAAAAGAAGATCAAACAACACTTATGTCATCCTCGTATACCTGACACCTCCTCTCGGCTCACTCTGCTGTCTCTCTCTCTCTCTCTCCTCCAGGGCTTCACAGGGAGCGTGAACTCACACTTGTTCTAACGGCGTGTCAGGAAACCTGACATGCTCTCCCATGCAGGCTTCACACGCGTGGGCCTTAACCCATTTTGACCTGGGAACGATTCTACAAAATGTCTTCTAAATCATGACAGTTTTCTGAAAAACCCTATATGTTTCTATGTCAGTCGTTCTCAAAACATTTTCATGTCAAGGACCCCCAAGATTATATGTAATTGGCTGCCGACCCCCCCATCTGAAAATATGTTGTTCCAGGGACCACCCAGAAGCAAAGATTTGAGTTAAAAATGTTCAATATATATTCAAAGCTTTGCGCCACATTTTCACGATTTAAAAAAAATAGCAGATCTACAAGCTCATAGCGCGGCACCGAGTGCCGCGCTATGAGCTTGTAGATCTGCTATGTTTCAATAGCTAAAGTATGACATGAAGCTTAAAACACCAAAAGGGGTTCCCGTTTTGAATGGGTTAACCCATTTAGGACCGAGACCAGATCCTACACAAAATGTCTTCTAAATCCTTGACAGTTTTCTGAAAACCCTTATGTTTCTATATGTGTCGGTGCTTCTCAAACTATTTCGTGTCAAGTATACCCCAAAATGATGTTTAATTGGCCGCCGACCCTCATCTCAAAATAAATATGTTGTTTCAGGGACCTCCCTCCCCCCCAGAAGAAAACATGAGTTAAAAAACGTTTGCTGTGAAACAACATTATATTCCAAGATTTGCGCCATGCACATTTTCACGACTTTTCAAAAAATAGCAGATCTACAACCTCATAGCGCGGCACTCGGTGCCGCGCTATGAGCTTGTATAGATCTGCTATTTTTGCAACAGTTAAAGTTTAAAATAATCGTTAAAGTGGTTAAAAAGCTATAATGGTGACACAGATGAGTTATTCCCGTCCTAAATGGATTAACCCATTTTGGGCGGGAACCCCTTTTGGTGTTTTAAACATTAACGTTATAATTTAGCTATTGAAAAATAGCAGATCTACAAGCTCATAGCGCGCCACCGAGTGGCGCGCTACGAGCTTGTAGGTCTGCTATTTTTGAAAAATCGTGAAAATATTTATTTCAGAAAACTGGAGGATTTAGAAGATGTTTTTAAAATTTTGAGGTCAGGCCTGAATGGATTAAGCGCAGAGCTCATCTCTCCTGACTGACGCCCTGCACTGGGATGGAGACGTGCTAATCCACCCTGAGCCGTTAGCAGTTATCGAAAAAATAATGCTGGATGCTAATTAGCTTCCGCCTCCGTGAAGGGCATTATTAATATAATTATTATTTTTTTCTCGATAACTGCTCGGCTCTGAGTGGATTATCCTGCTTATACCTGCCACGGCCACTTGACAGCGATTAACCCATTTTGGGCGGGAACCCCTTTTGGTGTTTTAAACATTATGTTATAATTTAGCTATTGGAAAATAGCAGATCTACAAGGTCATAGCGCGCCACCGAGTGGCGCGCTACGAGTTTGTAGGTCTGCTATTTTTGAAAAATCGTGAAAATATGTATTTCAAAAAACTGGAGGATTTAGAAGAATTGTTTTAAATTTCGAGGTCAGGCCTGAATGGGTTAAAATAATAACTAGCGTTAATTCAGATGTTGGTTGGTGGGGCGGTGATAATAACTAAATAACACATCGGAACTTGTTCACAGCACTATGTGCGTCAACCTTGTAAACCTTACCTGTACTACTTACTATACTCCAGAATGAAGTGAGGGAAGCCTTGGCAACGACCTAGAAACGAGCTACCGACTGAGTCAGTCAAGCGCTTTCATCTTTCAACAACCAGGACGAAAGTTATATTGAAATACAGGCTTGTTAAAAAGATGGAGTGCCGTGATTTTTTTCCACCCTAAAACATGATCATCATGTATTATTATTATATGAGGAGGAAGAAGTTTTTCAACAAAGTGTACAGTATTTGTTAAAATGTCGTTTTTTTATGTGGACGCGCCCACCAGTTCATTAAGTATGCATGGTTTGCCTCGTCGTGGGTGGTGGTGGGTGGTGATCCAGCTGAGAGCTGAGAGTGTTTCCCCGGTTGGATGTAAGCGTGTGGAAGGAACACGTTATTCCAACCAGTTCCAATCAGGCGCCCCGGCTGGCCAGGGGGAGGCAGTTTAGAGACCAGGTTTACTGTATGTTTTTTTGTGAGCGTGCCTACCTTAGGAGACACGGGGAGAACATGTGAGGGTACCTACCCTAGGGGACACAGGGAGAACATGTGAGGGTACCTACCCTAGGGGACACAGGGAGAACATGTGAGGGTACCTACCCTAGGGGACACGGGGAGAACATGTGAGGGTACCTACCCTAGGGGACACGGGGAGAACATGTGAGGGTACCTACCCTAGGGGACACGGGGAGAACATGTGAGGGTACCTACCCTAGGGGACACGGGGAGAACATGTGAGGGTACCTACCCTAGGGGACACAGGGAGAACATGTGAGGGTACCTACCCTAGGGGACACAGGGAGAACATGTGAGGGTATACCTACCCTATACATGGGGAGAACATGCAAACTCCACACAGAAAAGGCCCTTTCGCCAACCCCACCTCGGGTATAATATACCCATATTATGGGCACTGATGACGTGGAGGAGAGAACACGCCCCACAGCGTCCCCAACGGGAACCTTATAGCTGTGAGGCGACAGCGCTATACCAACTGCGCCACCGTGCCCGCCAAGATGAATACATGTTTATGATGCAAATTAATAATAATCTCCATTGTCCCGAAGGCTATTCATCTTCACAATTCTGTTCAAACAAACACCCACAACAAAACAACACAGCACAGAAAACATTGCACCAAGACAATAGAAAAACATGCCGTCCCCACTGCATACAGAACCGTCCTATCGGCACCGGGCACTTTGTTTAATGCAAGCAGACCTTCTTTTCCACGGCAAGATTCTGTCCCTTAATTTGTCCAGATGGCATGAGGTTGAAAAAGTGATACTAACGGGGGATGATCAGTGTCATTTGATATTGACAGTGCTAATTAATTTGCATATTAATTTAGAGCGGTAGCAATGTGAAGTAGCAATGTGGTTGTTTGAAAACAGCTTCTTGTTTCTCCTCAGTCGTACGTGGTATTTTAAATATTCTGAAGGTATATCTCCGGTGTAATGTTTCCTTCGCAGAGACACACGCCCACACAAGCTCGCACGCACGCACGCACGCACGCACGCACGCACGCACGCACGCACGCACGCACGCACGCACGCACGCACGCACGCACGCACGCACGCACGCACGCACGCACGCACGCACGCACGCACGCACGCACGCACGCACGCACGCACGCACACACACACAGGCAGGTGGTTTTGGCTTGTTGCCTTGTGTGTGGGCACTGAGTAAACACGCAGTGCAGTTCTGCTAGCTCAGTGGTTCTCAACCAGTGGTCCTTGAGGGGGTCCCAGGTGGTCCCCAGCTAAATGATGGAGAGTGGGGAACCAAATGGACCCTTATTAGATCTTTTACTCTTGAGAGTGTAAAATCAAACCAAATGGACGTTTACGGGTCCATTTGATTAGCTTCGTTAGGAATGGTTACGGACATTTGGACATGTAACGTGATTTTCGATATGCAACCTGTGAGTCTACATTATGTATATGCCTCAGGTATGAGCAACTGAGCCACACTGAGGGTTTTAGTCTGAAGTGGTATTTACGGTCCCGTTCGGCGTTCACCGTGGTGGTGGGGGGGCCCGGTGAACGCCCGGGCTGTCAATCTTGCATTAGGGCCCATGGAACATTCCAGCCGCCACTGGCCTCAGACTTGCTAGAGTACATACTATACATTAAACTCCTGGAGTGATAAAGGAGAGGAGTACAAGTGTATAGCAGTGACACACTGCCTCAGCCTGATTGACTTAAAAGTCTCCTATCTGGCCTGGGCAATGGCTCAGTGGTCCAGGCACCTTGGCTGGTAATCCAGTCTGGCAGTGTGCCGCAGGTTCGACTCCCGATCCTGACGGCCTTTACTGCATGTCACCCCCCCATCTCTCTCCCCATTTCCTGTCAACCGCAAGGTTACCATCCTTGCGGTTGTATCATATGTTGTGTCATATGTCATATTTCTGTGTATGGAGTGTTGTGAGGTCAGAACATGCAGGCCCGGGAAAGAGCCCGAAAGCAACAAAAAAAAAGTATCCTATCTTCCCCTGCAGTCTACAGGGATGTCCCTTTGGTCTAGTGGTTAAGATGTTGTACTTCCACGCGGGAGACCCGAGTTCGAATTCCGGGCGTTACACAAGCAGAGGAAGTGAGTGGGGATGAGGAGGGTGAGATATATCCGCGCATATCACCCTGATGCAGGAAGCTAATGCGTCTTGGCATCCATGAAACCAAGTTTATTTTTTGTATGTACCGAGTGAAGAGACAGAGATGCAGGAAGGAAGAGAGACAAGTAGGTAGAATGATCCTCTTTAAGGTTTCCTCCTGAGTGCTGTTGGCACGTCGTCCCCTCAGGGGCCTGCACGTTGAGGGGGTTGTTGTTGTTCAGGCATATAATGATGTCTGCAATGCGAGGAAAGAAAAATATGTTTTTGGTTTATTTATTTGTTTCTAAGGAGATATAATTCATGGAAATTCTGTAATGTTGCCCTTGCCTTCACCGCGTGCGTGCGTGCGTGCGTGCGTGCGTGCGTGCGTGCGTGCGTGCGTGCGTGCGTGCGTGCGTGCGTGCATGCGTGTGCATGTGCGCGCATGTGCGCGCATGTGAGATTAAATTGCTGGCGCAGTGTCATGTTGTCAGGATTTAAATAATCTCCTCGTTTACGTATTTCCTGCTCATCCAGTTAGGTCGTCGCGGGGTCGACATGTGTTCCCAGTTGTGTTTTTTAGCTCGTGCTCAGACAACCGAATCATTCGCTATTTTAGGCCAGAGGCAACGAGCGTACCCCGCCGGCGGCAAGGGCAAGAAGTCAGAGGCTTCGAAGAATCTATAGCATCGTAAGTTGCACTTTGGAACTTACGATGCACAACAGCACTCTTATAAAACTGTGATGGTAACGTATTTTAAGGATAGCACCATGACACTTTCTTTATCCATAGGCTGTGCGTGGTGTTGGTAACTTTCGACTTTGCTATATCAATTGCATGTCATCATACATACTGGGGCTCTTTTTAAATGTCTGTCCATGTTTTGTTTTTAGTTTTTATCTTATATGTTTCTTAACTAGGTTCTACATAACTGAGGGGAAACGGTATTTCATGATCTTTATGTATGCAAGTACATGGGAAAATGTCAAATTAAGTGATTCTGATTCTGATCCTTTATAGCTCCATGCCGGCAATTCTGGATCTAGGGGCTCACTTGTAAATGTGGAAAGCGTTCGCAGCTAGCTCATGTATGTACTGTACTTTACTGATCAATTATTCATTGTATTCCAGCTCGGATCAATGGAAGTATATTGTTACGTTCCGATTTATCGGCATCACAATGGAAACAAGGTGTTGCAGAAAAAATATGATATATATAATATAATATAGGCTATATATAATATATATATATATTTTTTTAACTTTAATTTCTTTAATGTTTTATTATCATGAACCTGTTTTGAGTCGCTGCTCCATACTGTACTGCATAGCTTTGTAGTTCTGCAGATAGCAAAACATTGGGTAATTGGCATCCCAGCTTCATGCGTGTGTGTCAAGTCACGATTGATGAGAAGATATGATGATGAAGTGTTGGATTATAAAAGCACACATTTTTGTGGCAAGGAAACATCGCTAATGATGCCGAATATGGCTGCCGTTTGTTTACTGGGGCAATATCAATTTATTTGGAGTGCTGTGAGGTCAGAACAGGCGAGCTCCATAATGGACCCTGAGGCTCGGGAAAGAGCCCGTAGAGAAGCCTTTTTGGGGCCGTTCTGGACAAACGTGTCCGACTGACTCGACACCGGGCACTGCACTCCCTGTGGTGGTGGTGTGGAACGCGTGTGGTCGAATTTGAAGTCGGTGGGGCGAACGGTTCTCGAGTTACGTGGATTACAGACGTACAGACGTACTTACACACACACACACACACACACACACACACACACACACACACACACACACACACACACACACACACACACACACACACACACACAAAGACTTGCATGCATTTATCGTTAGAATGCTCAGTGGGTGAAATGTGCAACTTGTCTAATTTCCCTTGTTATACTTTGTACTCGAAGGAAATGAGTTTCTGCTGTTTAGGACTATGTTATTGTGGCATATGCTTACACACCGGAGCTGTGTGTTCAGTCTGAAACGGCTGTTTAGGACTATGTTATTGTGGCATATGCTTACACACCGGAGCTGTGTGTTCGGTCTGAAACGGCTGTCCGGCCGCATTAACTCACATCTCATGTTGGTCTTGTGCGCGGGGACCGCTAATATCTGTTTGCTGTTGTTAATACGATTTAATACTGTAAGACAAGATGAAAAGAGATTTTCCTCTTTATTTCCCTTCCAAGCCCTTGCCTCCCAGCCATTTCCCTGGCACACAAATCCCTTCCTTATAACCTGTCGGATTTCATTTGGAGGGAGGCGCGCTTAGCGCGGTCGTTAGCACTTCAAGGCGCTCGGATTGGAATGAATGCACGGGCGGTGCGACAAATCCTCCTCGCATGGGAGGGATGTGTGGAATTGTGTCTTTTCTTTGTTGGACGCAAAAAAAAAATCCCCCCCCCCACCCCCCCCCCCCCCCCATCCCCAACACCACCCTCTGTGGAATATGCACTGTCCTGACATTTAATTCATTTAGACCTGATCTGAAAAACTTGTGTTTCTACAGTATGTCAATGCATGCGGCTCTTATTCACTATTATTATATTCACTATTTCATGTCAAGGACCCCAAAAATGTTATGTATAGGGTATGCGCATGCTTAAAGTGAATGGCACATCGAGTGGCAAATCGAGTGGCAAAGCAACATGCAAAGTGAGTTTAACATTGTTTAACGTTGTTTAATGCAATCAGATAGGACTTTTCTGTTTGGATGCATGCGTTTCAAGGCCAGAAAATAGTTTTTTGCCACTCAGTAGGCATTCCTGCATAACTTCCGTGTTTGATGATGATGTCACGCGCATACTCTCTATTTGGCCGCTGACCCCCATCTGAAAATATGTTGTTCCAGGGGCCTCCCTAGAAGCAAAGATTTGAGTTAAAAACGAAAAAATATATATTCAAAGATTAAAAAAAATGTTTTTTCAATAGCTAAAGTATAACACCAAAAGGGGTTCCCGTTCTGAATGGCTTAACAATTAGTCCCTATAAATGGCTCTCGGAACAGCCGCGGCCCATCCCCGCTGTGCCGTGCGTGGCATTCCAAACACCGCTCGAGTGGTTTCCCAAAACAGCCCAGAGCTAAATAAACCACTCGCCACCACTGTTCCTCTCTTGTGAAAAAAAAACACAATGTCTTTTTGTATTCATAGACATTGTGTTTATAGTTTGGAAGGAAGGTTCTCCCCAGGCGACCAGTGGAGGAAATTGCATGTGAGAGCGACGGTTGGGAGGTTCCGACGGACGCCCCGGGTGGTTACTGGGGAAAAGTCAAACGCAAAACGTGCAAGGAGAAAAGCATTAATGGAGGCCAAACTTAACATACGTAGTGTTGACTTTAGGTTAATGTAATCGAATTAAGGCAACAGTCTTAAGCACGCACGCACGCACATACATTACACACACACTGTGCCAACCTATTGCCAGGGCTTTGTAGGCTTTGTGTGATCTGAAACACTTGGAAGGGACTGTTCTATTGTAATGTGTATTGCGTAGAGCATCGGCGGGCATCAGGCCACCCGTTGGTATGCAGTCAGTGTGACTTGTTTCATATATAGGACACGCTCCAGTCACTGGCTCACACTAAAGGTTCAGTCCAATTCTGCTCAAAATAAGGCGGCCGTGCTCAGGAGGTAGAGCAGGCCGTCCAATGATCCGTGGCTCGGCGGTTCGAATCCCGGCTCCTCTTCACATGTCGAACCTGAACCCTGTACGTTGCCTTCAGTGGTTGCCACCGTCGGTGTGTGAATGTGGGAAGTGAGGACGCTGGCGTTGACTGTTCGCCCGCTTCACCTCCCAATGTATGAATGAATGGACCATTGTAAAGCGCTTTTAGTAGGCACGTAGTGCATAGAAAAGCGCTATAAAAATGCAATCCATTATTATTAGTATTATTATTAATATTAAAATGCATTAATAGGGTAATCAGACGTCCCGGTTTTGTCCAGACAGTCACATGCAAACCTGCATGTGCAATAACTAAAGTTTGTGCGTGCAGTAGGTCTGTGTGTAGTGTGAGCGACACAAAGTCCTGATCCCTTCACCACAATCTCAGGAGGAAATGATTGTTTACAAGGAGCCCAGTCACTGCAGGCCTCCATTTGCTTAACACACCTCTCAAAATGCCCTTCTTATTCTTGAGCCCTTCACATTTGTTTGCTCATTTTGAAGTGTGTGTGTGTGTGTGTGTGTGTGTGTGTGTGTGTGTGTGTGTGTGTGTGTGTGTGTGTGTGTGTGTGTGTGTGTGTGTGTGTGTGTGTGTGTGTGTGTGTGTGTGTGTGTGTGTGTGTGTGTGTGTGTGTGTGTGTGTGTGTGTGTGTGTGCGTGCGTGCGTGCGTGCGTGCGTGCGTGCGTGCGTGCGTGCGTGCGTGCGTGCGTGCGTGCGTGCGTGCGTGCGTGCGTGCGTGCGTGCGTGCGTGCGTGCGTGCGTGCGTGCGTGCGTGCGTGCGTGCGTGCGTGCGTGCGTGCGTGCGTGCGTGCGTGCGTGCGTGCGTGCGTGCGTGCGTGCGTGCGTGCGTGCGTGCGTGCGTGCGTGCGTGCGTGCGTGCAAGCCAGCGAGCATTTCTCGCTCACTTGATGCCTTATTTTCTGCTTAGTGCTCGCCAGAGCTTTGCTTGACAGGCAAGCCAACAAACGCTTACATAACGGACAGAGGCTGCTCTGAGTGCCAAGCTGCAGGCAAGACAGACAGACAGGTGGTGCAGACAGACAGACAGATGGTGCAGACAGACAGACAGACAGACATATGGTGCAGACAGACAGACGGATGGTGCAGACAGACAGACAGACAGACAGATGGTGCAGACAGACATATGGTG
>NC_136802.1:11004933-11062433 GCF_951216825.1 Electrona antarctica
AGCAGCATTTCTCTGGTTTATTGCTTGCACCCTCGTGTGCCAAACCCGGGAAATCTCGGGTTTCTTTGGTAAATGGTAAAATGGTAAATGGTGCATTTATATAGCGCCTTTATCCAAGGCGCTTTACATAGATGTGTGCATCTATGTGCATCAATAAATTCACCCATTCACACACACATTCATACACCGATGGCGGCAGAAACCATGCAAGGCACTAGCCAGCACATCGGGAGCAATTTGGGGTTCAGTGTCTTGCTCAAAGACACTTCGACACTCTGGGGGAGCCCGGGTTCGAACAGGCAACCTTGCGGTTACCATTTAGCCACTCTACCCCTGAGCCACCGCCGCCCTAATTTTAATGTATATTAATCCAGAATTAATTGTATTTTATTTTCCGTCCGTTAGCTGTTTTTTAGCTTCCGGTGGCTTCCATGGTGTGACTTCATCGAATATCCCAAATATCCTCGTACACGTGCACGCATGCGATCTAAAGCATCTTTAGGGGCTCAGATTGAGATAAAAAAAACAATGTTTAGAGCTTAATACAACTTTAATCCGACCTCGCAAGTAGAAAAAAAAATGTCGGTTCACAGCTCTAAGCATAGCTCTAAAGAGTCTTCTTTTCGTGCACTATCCTGGCACTGCGTCTGAGTGGAGCCATCTGGTGGCGGCATGTATTCGCTTAAAGTTACGAGTGGCACATTAGCTATAGGCCATTTTGCTTCCAGTAAAGTACAGATATACTCAAAAGCTGTGCTTAGTTAGCCTACTAGTTACACCATTGGAGAACCTACATTGTCTGTCTGGGACAGTCTGAAATACAGAGATAGGCTGCTGGGCCAAAAGCAATAAAGTTCATGCAATTACGAATCAATTTTTCTGTTCCTTTCCTGTTGGGATGCAACCCATATTTAAACAGGTCCCACTTATTCCAGAACAGGAATCAAGATGACTAATAAAACCCACATCCAGACAGTGGCAGGAGTTTTAAAATATTGCATCCACAAGTTTGAAGTTCACACTAAAAGTGTGTCTATAAAAATCCTCACCTTCATGCCTCCTGAGAGACGGTTTAGCATTGCATTAGGAAGCTTTACGAATCCAATGATGAATCTTTCGCTCCAATTAAAATCCCCAGCTCGCTGCAGTTTCCAGCATACACAACTTTGTAAATTGAAGGCTCTGATCTGAATGTATGGCCCATCGTTGATCAATGAGCTGGTTGAGTGCAGGTGAGCTAAGTGATTGATTATCTGCTGTGATTGTGAGGGGGTGGGGTGGGGGTGATCAATCACCGGAGATGACACGGAGTGGAATCAGTCTGTCAGATGGTCCCAACTGCAGTGACAAACAGGCAGGTTTGTCCCCTGATGATGGAAGGGAATGCCGAGCCCATTTGACGCGGTGAAACTGGCAGGTGTGTAGTGTAGCTTGCGCTTCCTAGGTGGCAGGTTGGACGGATGGGTGCGTGCATGTGTTTGGTCCAACGTGTACTAACAGTCCGACAGACAGGCATTAGTCCGACACCCTATACCCCAAAACCCTAACCCTAAAGCCAAATTCCAATACTAGATTTTGGGGTATTGGAATTTGGCTTAAACCTAACCTCAAAGGAAGCCACGGGTTAGCTTTAACCTGCCACCCATGTTGTGAGCCATGGGTTACTTTTTAACCTTCGTATGGCTTGGTTTAAACCTGACACGCATGTCGGGAGCCATGGGTGAGTTTTAACCCGGGTTAGTTGTAACCGGCCACGCATGTCGGGAACGACAGACTAATGCCTACAGTCGGACTGTTAGTGTGTCTAACATGCAGCTTGGCTGGACACCAACATTTGCGCGCTGTGAGCTTTGTATCAGCTATCGCTCAAATCTGAAATGACATGCTTTTTGCTTTGAATGGATGAAGAGCTGTACAGACACCCATGCAGACACGATGGATGGATGGGGGACCAACAAGGTGAAGTCAGGCCAGGGAGCACGCCGCGGTGGCATCTGAGGCCGAGCGCTGTTGGGTGTTATACTACCACACACCTGAGAAACATTAGTGGAGAACACGGCTCCATATGGAAATAACAATAACAATAACAGCTGCAGTGCTGCAGGACACTGCAGAAGTAACACAGTGTCTCTCTCTGTCTCTCTCTTTCTCTCTCTCTCTCTCTCTCTCTTTTTCTCTCTCTCTCTCTCTCGCTCTCTCCGGTTGACACTTCTGTCATGCACTCAGTGTGTCGTTCTGTCACAGTGTGTGTCACTACTTTGCTGTGAATGTCACTCACAATGTTCTCACCCCCATGTTGCGCGTGTGTGTGTGTGTGTGTGTGTGTGTGTGTGTGTGTGTGTGTGTGTGTGTGTGTGTGTGTGTGTGTGTGTGTGTGTGTGTGTGTGTGTGTGTGTGTGTGTGCGTGCGTGCGTGCGTGCGTGCGTGCGTGCGTGCGTGCGTGCGTGCGTGCGTGCGTGCGTGCGTGCGTGCGTGCGTGCGTGCGTGCGTCGTGCGTGCGTGCGTGCGCGCATCATTGTCCCTCTCTCTTTCTCTATGCCGCCATATTTGACTATCCTTTGGTCCTTTGACTATCCCCCCCCCCCCCCCCCCCTCTCTCTCTCTCTATATCTCTCTCTCTCTCTCTCTCTCTCTCTCCTGTCCATCTTGGAGACTGCTCAAAACAGCCCCCTGCTCGCCCCTCTCTCCTGTGACATGAAGTGAGCAGCGAGGGGTCTTTGTAGAGGAACAGACATGGTTCCGTGTTAAACCAAGTGGATGAGAGAGAGCAGGTCTCTCTATAGCCTGGACTATAGAACAGTGTCTTTGTAGAGGAACAGACATGGCGCCGTGTTAAACCAAGTGGATGAGAGAGAGCAGGTCTCTCTATAGCCTGGACTATAGAACAGTGTGCTCAACACGCCTCGTTCTGTCACGCACGGGCCCTGCCTGTCTGCTCCTGCCAAATGTTGCCTTGGCCCCCGTCCCATATATTCCTCCAAAACCATGCAGCCCCTCTCGTTCTCCTTCACGCACACGCACACACATGCCGAAGGCACGCGCACACACACACACGCATGCGCACACACGCGCGCACACACGCGCGCACATAGTATCCAGGCCCGCGGGGAGCATGAACATAAAATGGACGCCAATATAACACCCCACTCTTTGTGCAGAGTTAGGTTTTAATTTTTCCCGAGGCACAGGATCACCCGCGTTTGACCCGTGATGTTTGAGACATGCCAGCCAGCGCCTTTCTGCCTCGCATTTCTCTGGCAATGTGTCACGCAGCGCTGCAAGGGAGATGGTTTACTTTAACCCATTTAAGCTTGACGTTGAAATTTAAAAAAATGTCTTCTAAATGCTGACAGTTTTCTGAAATACCTATGTTTCTGTCAGTGGTGCTCAATATTTCATGTCAAGGACCCCCAGAATTATCTGTATTTGGCTGCAGAGTGCAGACCCCCATCCAGGGACCTTCCAGAAGCAAAGATTTGAGTTCAAAATGTTCGCTCTGAAAGAATATATTCAAAGATTTGCGCCACATTTTCACAATTTTTCAAAAAATAGCAGAGTGCCGCGCTACGAGCTTGCTAAAGCATAACAACATAATGCTTAAAACACCAAAAGGGGTTCCCGCCCAGAATGGGTTAAGTGCATTTGTTGATGCCAGTACTTTTTACTCGTTGCACATTTTGAATTCCAGACTTTATTTCTCAGTATTGATACATTTACACTTTACTTTACTTTTATGTAAAACATTTGAGTACTTTTTTTCCACTTAATGGAGACAATAATGCCAGCTCTATAAATAGGGACGACAAGCAGGACTAAAGTGTTTAAATGGACAGAGAGGATTTCACTGTGTGAACTGAGCCTGGCACAGTGACTGTGTCTCTGTGTTCATTCCATTCAATTGCCATTTTCTTTCCCGACATTTTGTGAGAGACTATACTCTATGCTATTCAGTCAGAATTTCACCGTTTAATGCTCCTCTTCTTGTGCGATCTCTCTTTATATTTCTCTCTCTTTGTCCTCCCTGCCGTCCTCCCACTTCTTGTAAGACCGTTCGCTCTCTTTCTTGCCCCCGTGTCCCTGTCTCTCCGTTCCATCGAGTGATTGCGGCCAGTTGTCATGGGATGATGGGGCGCTCATTGTCACACTATGACGGGGAATTTACATCTAACGGAGAAGAAAGGAAGGCCGAGATCGACTGACTGACTAGACCAGTGTTTTTCAACCAGTGGTCCTTGAAGGGGTTCCAAGTGGAGTTGGTAACCAAATGGACTCTCGTTAGATCTTTAACTCTAGACTTCAGAGCGTGTAATGGTTTAATTTTACGCTCTCATTTCATTTAATTTGACCCTCTCAGGAGTTAAATGATTGTTAAACATCTGGCATTACTTCATTTACAAGAAATCCACACAATACAATACAAAAGAGAATGGTACTAGAACAATTGTTACTTTCAACGTTTGCCTGTTATCGCTCCTATACTGGTACCACCATCAATACAGCATGGACAAACTCTTAACAAAATATTCTTTGGTTTTGGGTCCGAGAGGCTAAATCTCATCATGGCGGTCCGTGGCTCAAATGGCGAAAAAAGAATGGACCTTGATATGAAAAGGACTGGACTAGTTGGCTGGCTGGTTGTGACTGACTGACTGACTGACTGACTGACTGACTGACTAGTGACTGACTAGTGAGTGAGTGAGTGACTGACTGACTGACTGACTGACTGACTGACTGACTGACTGACTGACTGAGCACCTGAATGTCTATCTAATGGCCGCGCCGACCGACTTACTGCACTGACCATCTCGCTGACTGACTGAACAAATGTTTACTGATTGAGTGGCAGTGAAACGCTATTCTGGGCGCATCACTTTGAGTCCCGGACAGATCGAGTCTCGTAGATTGAAAATGTCAGCAGAATAGATAAATACATCTACGAGAGTCTAAATCTTATAGGATACTGCGTCACATTTATTTAAGTTGTCTCTGCCTACTTCTCCATCTCACGCCCCCCGCCTCCCCCTTCTCTCTCTTTCTGTCTTTCCCTCTGCTAAGTCAAAAGTAGGTCAGTGCAGAATTGCAGGCTCTACCCATTGTAAATCACTGTTACTTACTATGGGATATAACTCACACCTCCTTGGGAATGCTCTCACATTTATCCCCATAGCACCACCTGTATATTTATACAGCCAGCACATTTTTTTTTTCCTTCTTCAAATGTGCCGGCTCGCCGACGCGTCAAGGATAAAGAGGTAGAATTGCATTAGGGTCTGGGATTTATTGCAGACACGGCCAGTGTACGACGGTGCTGATGTCGCGCCTCACAAAACGTTTTTTATCGCGTTAGGGGATTGGGGGGTTATTGTTATTAACCGCTGCAAATAACGGATAATATAAGACCACCACCTCCTGGTTGGTTTTATCCCGCGGTGGAGATTCATCATCAGCGTCCTCTTATACACGTGCCAGCTGTCTCCTCTGGAGCTGCAGCCTCACCGCATGCCTGCTCCTCTGGAGCTGCAGCCTCACCGCATGCCAGTGCTTTTCAACGTTTTTAATATCAAGGCCCATTATTTATTTGGCATTTGAGCCACGGAACCACCATTTTGATGCCATTTCTCCTAAAACCTAGAAATGTTTTTCCCAATGCCATGCTGTATTGATGTGGTACCATAGGTAAACGTTGATGAAAATAACAATTATGAAAATGTAGTAATGCAGATGATTAACAATTATGTAACTCTTGACCCTTACGGCTCCATTTGAATCCCCCTCAAGGAACATGGTGGTCCCCGGACCACCAGTTGAAAACCACTGCCCTATAGCCACCTGTGGAGGCTTTAGACCCCCCTAGACCCCCCTTTAGACCCCCCTGTGGTGGGTTTGCCCCCCCCCCCCCCCCCCCCAGGTATATTAGCCCTGAGGAGACCCCATGCTATTCCCCGGTGTATGTTACATCAGCCTGTTTGAAGTTTTACACATGAACACACTAGAGTGACTAGACTATAGACTAGGCTACCGCACCCCCATCCCCTCTCCTTCCTCCTCCACTCCACCCCCATCCCCTCTCCTTCCTCCTCCACTCCACCCCCATCCCCTCTCCTTCCTCCTCCACTCCACCCCCATCGCCTCTCCTTCCTCCTCCACTCCACCCCTATCCCCTCTCCTTCCTCCTCCACTCCACCCCTATCCCCTCTCCTTCCACCTCCACTCCACCCCTATCCCCTCTCCTTCCTCCTCCACTCCACCCCTATCCCCTCTCCTTCCTCCTCCACTCCACCCCCATCCCCTCTCCTTCCTCCTCCACTCCATCCCCTCTCCTTCCTCCTCCACTCCACCCCTATCCCCCCTCATTCCTCCTCCACTCCACCCATATCCCCTCTCCTTCCTCCTCCACTCCACCCCGCCACAGGCTTATCAGATTGGAAAATGGTCTTCTCCCGCGTGTAACGATTCTGTCTCTCTCTCTCTCGTCTCTCTCCCATCCCGTGTTTCATCATTCTTTCATTATCCAATGACGTGCGATGGGGCTAGAATTTCAATACTACCTCGCCCTAAGATGATGCATGGCTCATGCATGATAGCTGGCGCTATGATAGTGGAGAGAGCACGGCTTTGTGTAGACCGACCCCGTGCTGCATGTGTCGGGGGACTTGACTCGCCACATATCACGTTTGGGGGGTGGTGGAGAGAGAGGTGCAGACAGATCGTTACTAATGTGAATTACAGGGTATTTAGTTTGAAGCCCGTTGGTCCTCCTACCCAACCACCCACCCACCCACCCACCCACAGGCCTGCCTGCCTGCCTGCCTGGCTACAACCTACAACCTTTGAGAAAATCATATTCTTACTCCGCTCCTAGCTTCTCTCCATCTCTCACTCAATCTGTGAGAAACTGTCTGACCTATAGCTGCTACCCTCTCTCTCTCTCTCTCTCTCTCTCTCTCTCTCTCTCTCTCTCTCTCTCTCTCTCTCTCTCTCTCTCTCTCTCTCTCTCTCTCACCTCTACCCTGACCTCCTGGGCTGCAGAACTCTTGCCGAAGGGGAGAGGGCGAGGAAAGGTCTCTCCCTATCTATCTATCATTTTCTCTGTCATCATCATCATCATCATCATCTCTGCACCTCCTCCCCCAGACAGACACCACCACACCATCACTTCTTCTATCACGCTCTTCCCTCCTTCCATCCTCCCTGCCTGGCCTGCAGTGAGTGCCCCACCCATCCCTCCGCCCTAATCTCCCAAAACTGAGAGAGAGTGTCTATCTTTCATCCTCGTCTTGTCATCTCCCATCCATCCCCATGTCTTTATCCATCTCTCTGTGGCGGACTCTCATTCATTCCCCATTATGATCGCATGAACACGCCCCCACATACCCCTGTCCCCTCCCCTGCAGCTGTTCGTCAGGGAGTGGAAATTGGAGGGATATACGTGCCGCGCTCCTCCTGATAAAAACTAGGGGTGGGACAATATATTGTCATATATCGCCGCGATATATCGTATCGTAATATTGATTAGTTAGTAGTAGTACTAGTAGTAGTATGGCTACCTATTGTTGTGGACAGACAAGTTTTGGATAAGTTGCAAAGTTGCAGTCATTGTTTTACTGTTTGGAGGAGGCAGGATTCATGTACTTACAGTATTGGCCAGTAAAATCTTGTAAGATTTTGGAATGAATATATAATTCCAGATTTTTGCCGTTTTTGATGAAATATCTTGCAATATATTGAATATCATGATATCATTATCGAGGGCCTAATATCGCCACGGATATCGCAGCGTGAGGTACTACCCATATCGTAGGACACTGCCAAAGACACCAAGAGCTCCCAGCCAGCCAGCAAACTGGTGCTGTGGGAACCAACACATGCATGGGCACCGGTCACGAGGACGTCCCACACTAACATATGTGGATGTATACTCAAGAAAGATGCAGGAGCTCAAAGCACCGACGAGCTGGCCGGATGTATGGAGAACCGGAATGACATGGAAACGACGATGGAGGGCTCATTTGAGGACGACCTAGAGAGAGAGAGAGAGAGACTGTCAGGTGAGAAGGAGGCGTCTGGCGCTACCCAGACGCTGTCGCCGTGTATCACGAGGAGACGTGTGGTTGTCTAGACCCTCCCCGAGATCAAACGCCAGTGGTTGGGCTGGTGTATACGTGGTGACACTTGAGTGTATAAAACACGGAGGGAATTGACGTATAACGACTAAATTGGGGGGAGGAAAAAAACAGATCATATAAAAAGAAGATCAAACAACACTTATGTCATCCTCGTATACCTGACACCTCCTCTCGGCTCACTCTGCTGTCTCTCTCTCTCTCTCTCCTCCAGGGCTTCACAGGGAGCGTGAACTCACACTTGTTCTAACGGCGTGTCAGGAAACCTGACATGCTCTCCCATGCAGGCTTCACACGCGTGGGCCTTAACCCATTTTGACCTGGGAACGGTTCTACAAAATGTCTTCTAAATCATGACAGTTTTCTGAAAAACCCTATGTTTCTATGTCAGTCGTTCTCAAACATTTTCATGTCAAGGACCCCCAAGATTATATGTAATTGCCCGCCGACCCCCCCATCTGAAAATATGTTGTTCCAGGGACCTCACCAGAAGCAAAGATTTGAGTTAAAAATGTTCAATATATTCAAAGCTTTGCGCCACATTTTCACGATTTAAAAAAAATAGCAGACCTACAAGTTCATAGCGTGGCACTCGGTGCCGCGCTATGAGCTTGTAGATTTGCTATTTTTCAATAGCTAAAGTATGACATAAAGCACCAAAAGTGGTTCCCGTTTTGAATGGGTTAACCCATTCAGGACCGAGACCAGATCCTACACAAAATGTCTTCTAAATCCTTGACAGTTTTCTGAAAACCCTTATGTTTCTATGTGTGTCGGTGGTTCTCTAACTATTTCGTGTCAAGTATACCCCAAAATAATGTTTAATTGGCCGCCGACCCTCATCTCAAAATAAATGTTGTTTCAGGGACCTCCCTCCCCCCCAGAAGCAAATATGAGTTAAAAACGTTTGCTGTGAAACAATATTATATTCCAAGATTTGCATCCTGCACATTTTCACGACTTTTAAAAAAAATAGCAGATCTACAACCTCATAGCGCGGCACTCGGTGCCGCGCTATGAGCTTGTAGATCTGCTATTTTTGCGATTACGATTATTTTAAAAAGTTTAAAATAATCGTTAAAGTGGTTAAAAAGCTATAATGGTGACACAGATGAGTTATTCCCGTCCTAAATGGATTAAGCGCAGAGCTCATCTCTCCTGACTGACGCCCTGCACTGGGATGGAGACGTGCTAATCCACCCTGAGCCGTTGGCAGTTATCGAAAAAATAATGCTGGATGCTAATTAGCTTCCGCCTCCGTGAAGGGCATTATTAACCCATTTTGGGCGGGAACCCATTTTCGTGTTAGCATTATGTTATGCTTTAGCTATTGAAAAATAGCAGATCTACAAGCTCATAGCGCGCCACCGAGTGGCGCGCTACGAGCTTGTAGATCTGCTATTTTTGAAAAATCGAAGAACGACTGACATAGAAACATAGCTTTTTCAGAAAACTGTCAGGACGTAGAAGACATTTTTTGAATCTGATCTCAGGTCAAAATGGGTTAATATAATTATTATTTTTTCTCGATAACTGCTCGGCTCTGAGTGGATTATCCTGCTTATACCTGCCACGGCCACTTGACAGCGATTAAAATAATAACTAGCGTTAATTCAGATGTTGGTTGGTGGGGCGGTAATAATAACTAAATAATACATCGGAACTTGTGGTTCACGGCACTATCTGCGTCAACCTTGTAAACATTACCTGTACTACTTACTATATACTCCAGAATGAAGTGAGGGAAGCCTTGGCAACGACCTAGAAACGAGCTACCGACTGAGTCAGTCAAGCGCTTTCATCTTTCAACAACCAAGACGAAAGTTATATTGAAATACAGGCTTGTTAAAAAGATGAAGTGCCGTGATTTTTTTCCCATCCTAAAACATGATCATCAGGTATTATTATTATATGAGGAGCAAGAAGTTTTTCAACAAAGTGTACAGTATTTGTTAAAATGTCGTTTTTTTATGTGGACGCGCCCACCAGTTCATTAAGTATGCATGGTTTGCCTGGTGGGTGGTGGTGGTGGGTGGTGATCCAGCTGAGAGCTGAGAGTGTTTCCCCGGTTGGATGTAAGCGTGTGGAAGGAACACGTTATTCCAACCAGTTCCAATCAGGCGCCCCGGCTGGCCAGGGGGAGGCAGTTTAGAGACCAGGATTACTGCATGTTTTTTTGTGAGCGTACCTATACCTTAGGACAGTGGTTCCCAAACTTTTTCATGTCAAGGACCCCCAAATTGACACTAATTAGCCTGCGTACCCCCATTTGAAAAGGTATGCCACGGACCCCCATAACAGAAGATTGTTACGGCTCTAGCAGTGATTTTCAACCATTTTCACCCCTAGTTTGATATGCATTAGGCTACGGACCCCCATGTAATGGGATTTATATCTCTGAGACCCCAATTTATATTGTAAAATCTATGTAATTTAACTCTGAGAGTGTACAAATGGAACCAAATGGACCCGTTAGGGTCCATTTGGTTCCATTTGTACACTCTCAGAGTTACAGACCCATAAGGGTCCATTTGGTTCCAAATGATCATTTAGCTGGGTCCCCCCTGGAACTCCCTCAAGTACCCCTGGGGGTCCGCGGACCCCACTTTGGGAACCACTGCCTCAGGAGACACAGGGAGAACATGTGAGGGTACCTACCCTACATGGGGAGAACATGCTCCACACAGAAAAGGCCCTTTCGCCAACCCCACCTCGGGTATATGGGCACTGATGACGTGGAGGAGAGAACACGCCCCACAGCGTCCCCAACGGGAACCTTATAGCTGTGAGGCGACAGCGCTATACCAACTGCGCCACCGTGCCCGCCAAGATGAATACATGTTTATGATGCAAATTAATAATAATCTCCATTGTCCCGAAGGCTATTCATCTTCACAATTCTGTTCAAACAAACACCCACAACAAAACAACACCGCACAGAAAACATTGCACCAAGACGATACAAAAACATGACGTCCCCACTGCATACAGAACCGTCCTATCGGCACCGGGCACTTTGTTTAATGCAAGCAGACCTTCTTTTCCGCGGCAAGATTCTGTCCCTTAATTTGTCCAGATGGCATGAGGTTGAAAAAGTGATACTAACGGGGGATGATCAGTGTCATTTGATATTGACAGTGCTAATTAATTTGCATATTAATTTAGAGCGGTAGCAATGTGAAGTAGCAATGTGGTGGTTTGAAAACAGCTTCTTGGTTCTCCTCAGTGGCCGTACGTGGTATTTTAAATATTCTGAAGGTATATCTCCGGTGTAATGTTTCCTTTGCAGAGGCACACGCCCACACTCGCACGCACGCACGCACGCACGCACGCACGCACGCACGCACGCACGCACGCACGCACGCACGCACGCACGCACGCACGCACGCACGCACGCGCGCGCGCGCGCGCGCGCACACACACACACACACACACACACACACACACACACACACACACACACACACACACACACACACACACACACACACACACACACACACACACACACACACACACACACACACAGGCAGGTGGTTTTGGCTTGTTGCCTTGTGTGTGGGCACTGAGTAAACACGCAGTGCAGTTCTGCTAGCTCAGTGGTTCTCAACCAGTGGTCCGGGGACCACCCGTGGTCCTTGAGGGGGTCTCAGCTAAATGATGGAGAGTGGGGAACCAAATGGACATTTATTCGATCTTTTACTCTTGAGAGTGTAAAATCAAACCAAATGGACCCTTATGGGTCCATTTGATTAGCTTTGTTAGGAATGGTTACGGACATTTGGACATGTAACGTGATTTTCGATATGCAACCTGTGAGCCTACATGATGTATATGCCTCAGGTATGAGCAACTGGGCCACGCTGAGGGTTTTAGCCTGAAGTGGTATTTACGGTCCCGTTCGGCGTTTACCGTGGTGGTGGGGGGCCCGGTGAACGCCCACCCCTCCCTTTAATAAGAGAGTACAAGTGTAGCAGTGACACACTGCCTCAGCCTGATTGACTTAAAAGTCTACTATCTTCCCCGGCAGTCTACAGGGATGTCCCTTTGGTCTAGTGGTTAAGATGTTGGACTTTCACACGGGAGTTCGAATTCCCGGCGTTACACAAGCAGAGGAAGTGAGTGGGGATGAGGAGGGTGAGATATATCCGCGCATATCGCTCTGATGCAGGAAGCTAATGCGTCTTGGCATCCATGAAACCAAGTTTATATTTTTTATGTACCGAGGGAAGAGACGGAGAGAGAAGGAAGAGAGACAAGTAGGTAGAATGATCCTCTTTAAGGTTTCCTCCTGAGTGCTGTTGGCACGTCGTCCCCTCAGGGGCCTGCACATCGAGGGGGTTGTTGTTGTTCAGGCATATAATGATGTCTGCAATGCGAGGAAAGAAAAATATGTTTTTGGTTTATTTATTTGTTTCTAAGGAGATATAATTCATGGAAATTCTGTAATGTTGCCCTTGCCTTCATCGCGTGCGTGCGTGCGTGCGTGCGTGCGTACGTGCGTGCGTGCGTGCGTGCGTGCGTGCGTGCGTGCGTTTGCGTGCGTTTGCGTGTGTGCGCATGTGAGATTAAATTGCAGGCGCAGCGTCGTCATGTTGTCAGGATTTAAATAATCTCCTCATTTACGTATTTCCTGCTCATCCAGTTAGGTCGACGCGGGGTCGACATGTGTTCCCAGTTGTGTTTTTTAGCTCGTGCTCAGACAACCGAATCATTCGCTATTTTAGGCCAGAGGCAACGAGCGTACCCCGCCGGCGGCAAGGGCAAGAAGTCAGAGGCTTCGAAGAATCTATAGCATCGTAAGTTGCACTTTGGAATGCACAGCAGCACTCTTATAAAACTGTGATGGTAACGTTTTTTAAGGATAGCACCATGACACTTTCTTTATCCATAGGCTGTGCCTATGGATAAACTTTTCTATATCAATTGCAATTCTATATGATTGTCATCATACATACTGGGGCTCTTTTTAAATGTTTGTCCATGTTTTGTTTTTAGTTTTTAGCTTATATGTTTCTTAACTAGGTTCTACATAACTGAGGGGAAACGGTATTTCATGTTCTTTATGTATGCAAGTACAGTACATGGGAAAATGACAAATTAAGTGATTCTGATTCTGATCCTTAGCTCCATGCCGGCAATTCTGGATCTAGGGGCTCACTTGTAAATGTGGAAAGCGTTCGCAGCTAGCCCATGTATGTACTTTACTGATCAATTATTCATTGTATTCCAGCTCGGATCAATGGAAGTATATTGTTACGTTCCGATTTATCGGCATCACAATGGAAACAAGGTGTTGCAGAAAAAATATGATATATATAATATAATATAGGCTATATATAATATATATATATTTTTTTTAACTTTAATTTGTTTAATGTTTTATTATCATGAACCTGTTTTGAGTCGCTGCTCCATACTGTACTGCATAGCTTTGTAGTTCTGCAGATAGCAAAACATTGGGTAATTGGCATCCCAGCTTCATGCGTGTGTGTCAAGTAACGATTGATGAGAAGATATGATGATGAAGTGTTGGATTATTAAAGCACACATTTTTGTGGCAAGGAAACATCGCTAATGATGCCGAATATGGCTGCCGTTTGTTTACTGTGGCAATATCAATGTATTTGGAGTGCTGTGAGGTCAGAACAGGCGAGCTCCATAATGGACCCTGAGGCTCGGGAAAGAGCCCGTAGAGAAGCCTTTTTGGGGCCGTTCTGGACAAACGTGTCCGACTGACTCGACACCGGGCACTGCACTCCCTGTGGTGGTGGTGTGGAACGCGTGTGGTCGAATTTGAAGTCGGTGGGGCGAACGGTTCTCGAGTTACGTGGATTACAGACGTACAGACGTACTTACACACACACACACACACACACACACAAAGACTTGCATGCATGCATTTATCGTTAGAATGTGCAACTTGTCTAATTTCCCTCGTTATACTTTGTACTCGAAGGAAATGAGTTTCTGCTGTTTAGGACTATGTTATTGTGGCATATGCTTACACACCGGAGCTGTGTGTTCAGTCTGAAACGGCTGTCCGGCCGCATTAACTCACATCTCATGTTGGTCTTGTGCGCGGGGACCGCTAATATCTGTTTGCTGTTGTTAATACGATTTAATACTGTAAGACAAGATGAAAAGAGATTTTCCTCTTTATTTCTCTTCCAAGCCCTTGCCTCCCAGCCATTTCCCTGGCACACAAATCCCTTCCTTATAACCTGTCGGATTTCATTTGGAGGGAGGCGCGCTTAGCGCGGTCGTTAGCACTTCAAGGCGCTCGGATTGGAATGAATGCACGGGCGGTGCGACAAATCCTCCTCGCATGGGAGGGATGTGTGGAATTGTGTCTTTTCTTTGTTGGAAGCAAAAAAATAATTCCCCCCCCCCCCCCCCCCAAACCCAACACCACCCTCTGTGGAATATGCACTGTCCTGACATTTAATCCATTTGGACCTGATCTGAAAAACTTGTGTTTCTACAGTATCTCAATGCATGCGGCTCTTAAACTATTTCATGTCAAGGACCCCAAAAATGTTATGTATTTGGCCGCTGACCCCCATCTGAAAATACGTATGTTGTTCCAGGGGCCTCCCTAGAAGCAAAGATTTGAGTTAAAAACGTTATATAAAAAAATATATATTCAAAGATTCAAAAATTCCTTTTTTTCAATAGCTAAAGTATAACATAATGCTTAAAACACCAAAAGGGGTTCCCGTTCTGAATGGCTTAACAATTAGTCCCTATAAATGGCTCTCGGAACAGCCGCGGCCCATCCCCGCTGTGCCGTGCGTGGCATTCCAACACCGCTCGAGTGGTTTCCCAAAACAGCCCAGAGCTAAACCACTCGCCACCACTGTTCCTCTCTTGTGGGAAAAAAAACCACAATGTCTTTTTGTATTCATAGACATTGTGTTTAGCTTGGAAGGAAGGTTCCCCCTAGGCGACCAGTGGAGGAAATTGCATGTGAGAGCGACGGTTGGGGAGGTTTCGGACGGACGCCCCGGGTGGTTACTGGGGAAAAGTCAAACGCAAAACGTGCAAGGAGAAAAGCATTAATGGAGGCCAAACTTAACATACGTAGTGTTGACTGTAGGTTAATGCAATCGAATTAAGTCTTAACCACGCACACACACGCACACATACATTACACACACACTGTGCCAACCGATTGCCAGGGCTTTGTAGGCTTTGTGTGATCTGAAACACTTGGAAGGGACTGTTCTATTGTAATGTGTATGCCTGCATCGGCGGGCATCAGGCCACCCGTTGGTATGCAGTCAGTGTGACTTGTTTCATATATAGGACACGCTCCAAGTCACTGGCTCACACTAAAGGTTCAGTCCAATTCTGCTCAAAATAAGGCGGCCGTGGCTCAGGAGGTAGAGCAGGCCGTCCAATGATCCGTGGGTCGGTGGTTCGAATCCCGGCTCCTCCTCCTCTTCACATGACGAACCTGAACCCTATACGTTGCCTTCAGTGGTTGCCACGTCGGTGTGTGAATGTGGAAAGTGAGGACGCTGGTGTTGACTGTTCGCCGCTTCACCTCCCAATGTATGAATGAATGGACCCATTGTAAAGCACCTTGAGTAGGCACGTAGTGCATAGAAAAGCGCTATAAAAATGCAATCCATTAGTATTATTAATAATAATATTAAAATGCATTAATAGGGTAATCAGACGTCCCGGTTTGGTCCAGACAGTCACTTGCAAACCTGCGTGTGCAATATATAAGTGTGTGTGTGCAGTAGGTCTGTGTGTTATAGTGTGAGCGACACAAAGTCCTGATCCCTTCACCACAATCTCAGGAGGAAATGATTGTTTACAAGGAGCCCAGTCACTGCAGGCCTCCATTTGCTTAACACACCTCTCAAAATGCCCTTCTTATTCTTGAGCCCTTCACATTTGTTTGCTCATTTTGAAGTGTGTGTGTGTGTGTGTGTGTGTGTGTGTGTGTGTGTGTGTGTGTGTGTGTGTGTGTGTGTGTGTGTGTGTGTGTGTGTGTGTGTGTGTGTGTGTGTGTGTGTGTGTGTGTGTGTGTGTGTGTGTGTGTGTGTGTGTGTGTGTGTGTGTGTGTGTGTGTGTGTGTGTGTGTGTGTGTGTGTGTATTTGGGTGCAAGCCAGGGAGCATTTCTCGCTCACTTGATGCCTTATTTTCTGCTTAGTGCTCGCCAGAGCTTTGCTTGACAGGCAAGCCAACAAACGCTTACATAACGGACAGTGCCTGCTCTGTGTGCCAAGCTGCAGACAGACAGACAGACAGACAGACAGGTGGTGCAGACAGACAGACGGATGGTGCAGACAGGCAGACAGATGGTGCAGACAGACAGACATATGGTACAGACAGACAGACAGACAGACAGACAGACAGACAGACAGACAGACAGACAGACAGACATATGGTGCAGACAAACAGACAGACAGACAGATGGTGCCGACAGACAGACAGATGGTGCAGACAGACAGATGGTGCAGACAGACAGACAGACATATGGTGCAGACAGACAGATGGTGCAGACAGACAGACAGACATATGGTGCAGACAGACAGACAGACATATGGTGCAGACAGACAAATGGTGCAGACAGACAGACAGACAGACATATGGTGCAGACAGACAAATGGTGCAGACAGACAGACAGACAGACATAAGGTGCAGATTTTGAGCAGTGGACTTTCAACCTTGTTCATGTCAAGGCCCAGTATTATGTATCCACCATTTGAGCCACGGGCCACCATTTGATGAGACTCATCCTCAGACCCAAGACATAGAATATATGTTGTTGTCGTTGGATAGGATTTAGTCCACAATTCTATGCTGTATTGATGTTTACACCATAGGAGGAGAGACAACAACAGGCAATTGTTCATCGAAAATAACAATTCTTCTACATTCTCCAATCGTGTAGACTTTTTGTAAATTAAGTAATGCTAGTGTGAGAGAGAGAGAGGGAGGGGGGGAGAGAGGGGGGAGGGAGAGTAACACAGAGTGAGAGAGAGACCGCCCCTCTGGCTAAACGCTGTGGTAACAGACATACAGTACATGGCACAGTATAAATCTCCCTCCCTGTTCTCCTTTCTCCTCCATGTTTGGGGCTTTGTCTCGTCACATTATTGGTTCAGCTTGATGTGCTTCCCATTGTCAGCGCTCTAAGTATACAGCAGCCCCGCCCCACCCTGCCCCGCACGCTCTGCTCTGCCTACTCCTTTCTCCCTAAATGCCCAAATATAATCGCCTGACAGGCGCATGCAGTCAGCGTAAAGCAAAAAAGAAGGAAGAAAAAAAAAAAATCCACATTGTGAGACGTTTGCGTTCCTGAATGAATGTAAAGTAATCATACAGTGCGTTTGACCCGTGACGGTATCGCCGTCTCGGGACCAAAGAAAAGTGTTGAAATACTTTCATTTCTAGGATCAAAGAACCGAGCCTCAGCGACCTTACAGCCGTATGCAAAGGCTTTAAACGTATGTAACTTAGATAGCATATTGTAGACCTTCATGCACTCTATAGTGTATATATACTCATAGTTCCATTATATAGATATTCCACTGTTAGCTTCTTAGCTTATCATGATGTCATGATGAATTTTATCTATTTATATGATGTATTACCATGTTTTTGTTCTTGCTTACTGTAAATCACTCTGTATTTAGAGTGTCTGCCAAATGCCGAAATTGGAAATTGTAAGGCTAGTGCTTTCGAAACAATCCATACATAATTAAGGCATGATGTCGTCCTCTCCAGCCACTGATTGGCGTGGGTGGGGAGGCAGAGAATGTGCACCTATTTGGGTCATGTTTATACTGTTAATAGTATAATCGAAAACACAAAGAGAAACTCTTAATAACTGAATGTCAAATTAAAATATAGCAAAAAAAAAAGGATTGTAAACATATTCGAAAAGGAGTGACACCTCATCCACACTGCCCTGCAGCGATGTCGTCCACCCCTACTATATTTGTTCTGTATTTGAGCGAGGTTTCACCACGCCCCCAAACACTTTTATTGGTTTAGATCTACATGCTTCTATTTATTGGTTATTTGATTGGTTCAGGCTATGTCGCAACGCAATGGCCGACGCTCCATGTCAGGACAGTTTTCCGTGCGATATTGCCGTCGGAACGCTGGCTCCTTGCCTGTGTAGACGAGGTGTGAGATGAAGAAGAACTGCAGCAGCTCATGAGGATGTGCATCAGTGCAACCTCTCAATATAGCAGCAAGCAGCTTTCATGTTCCATGCCGACTTATCCATGCAAGCTAGTCATGTCATATTGTACATGCACATATATTACGCACACACACAGAACACACATTCACGCACGCACGCGCGCGCACACACACGCACACGCACACACGCACACGCACACGCAACACACACTACAGACACACGTGCATGTCCTTTCATCTCCCCTCCATGCGTGCGCCCACTCCCTTTGATGTGCGATGCCCTGGAGTCTGAAGGAATGGAGTCCAAAGGAATGAAGGCAGGGAGAGACGTCTTTCTATCGATCCCATACACTCACCTCTCCGGCTCCCCCCCCCCTCCCCCCCCTCGGTATCTCCTTCAATCGCTCACCCCCGCTTTATCTGTCGCCTGCACTCCCCTCACACTCGTCTGTCTGTCCTTCCGTTTGTCCGTTCCGTCTTTCAAACCCGCCTTATCTGTCCATATAACTTCCTCTCACCTCCTCGTCCGAAGTGAAGGTCGTTTGCCGTCAGCCACAGCCAAGCACGCATTCCTCCTTCCTTCCTTCCTTCGACCCCCCCCCCGTCCCCCCCACCCCCCACCCCCTGCAGCCATTGGCTGACGAGTACAAAAAAAATAAAAATAAACTGCACTATAACAAGTCTTTTGAGCACTCAACCGCACTCATTTCATTAAATGGCCATTTAGAACGGCGTATCCATCCACCTCCGGTCGAGTGTGTTGCCCGCTGCCAGAGTCCATTTCATGCGAGGCGCTAATCCGCTCAAGTGGAAGTTGATATTTGTGTGTGTGTGTGTGTGTGTGTGTGTGTGTGTGTGGGAGAAGAGAAGCTGCCTAGCTAGGTGCCTCATGGTATTGGAGGTGTTGGCCTCACTCCATTTCTGAGAAGTGGACCTTTTATAACGCGAAAGGCCATTACAGCTGTAACTAGATGGAGTGGAGGAAATCCAATAGAGGTCTAACCTGATTCGGAGGAGCTAGCTATACTAGGGCATGCAGGGCTTGAAGGCATGCATGCTCTGGACCACTGCTTCTCAACCCTTTTCATGTCAAAGCCCCTTATTTGTGACCGTTTCTGACCGAGGCTAAGTCATTGGTATTTCTTTTGTTTTTACTTTTTTTCATGTCATCTGAAAGCAGGGAATCATAGCTTCAAATTGCCATATTGCTTGTTGCATTTATTTCATATTTACATGTCGATTTCAGCTCTGACATTTATTTCAGACATGCATGCTCTAGTATATGAACAGTCTGCCTGTGCTATCATCTCATTTTCAATAAAAAACAATATCCTCTCTCTATCAAAAAAGAGTCACATTTATTCTGCATTTGAGCCACGGATCCACCATTTGATGACATTTAGCCTCTCAGGCCCAAAACTAAAGAATATGTGCACATTTCCATGCTGTACTGATGTTGGTACCATATAGGTGAGATAACACGCAGATCAAAATGACAATTATACATTCTCTAATTGTGGTATTGTTGTAAATTAAAGTAAGTAATGCAGATGTTTAACAATAATGTAACTCTTGAAAAGTGCAAAATGAAATCAGATGGACCCGTAAAGTTAAAAAAAAAAGTTAAATTGAACAGTAATTACATTTTATAATGGACAATTTACTTTTCGGTCAAGTGGGCATGACCTTTGGGCAAGTAGAGCAGACCTGTAACTTGCCCAATTAACGAGCAAGTGCCTCTGAGACCTTATAGTGTCAACCCTTGCCTTTTCTTCATTTAATAATGTCCTGCGCGTTTCATCCGTGTCCACCTTCAGGACACAAACGATGGGATGGATGCGCTGTGGTCGGCGGGTGAACTTTACGCCTGTGTAATTGTGCGACACAAGGCCAGCGTTTTATAAGGTCAACACAGAGGGAGATGGAGTGGCTCTAGCCGTGGCCGCCGCGCCCGTCGCTTGTCCTTTGGTTAGAGTCCACAGTCCACATAATTAACCCATTAATTCATACAGTATACACGTGTACACAGGGACAACAAAACCTGTCTGCCCTTTTACACAGACCATAACGGCTTAATAACTCAACGTGAAGCGTATCTATGTTAGATTCCTCTCCGTGGTTTTTCTATTCAATTCAGCCCCACAGGTGAGAGCATCATTCCATGTTCGCAGCTCCCTGCCGATTGTGTTTTCCGACGCTCTCTCTCTCTCTTTCTGTTTTTCTGCCTTCTTCGTGCTCCGCCTCATGTTGGAGATGATCAGCCTTGAGGCCCCGCTGATGTCTAACTACATTTTTTGTCTCTTTGTGTGTCCATCACGGGGGGGGGGTGTATGGTACAGGTATATAGTCTACCCTGGCGTGTATAGTCTACCCTGCATGTGAATTGGGTGAATAATGAAACAGAGATATTCCTCGGGGCAAAGCCTGCAGCTCAAATATACTGTACACAACGTGTGTGTGTGTGTGTGTGTGTGTGTGTGTGTGTGTGTGTGTGTGTGTGTGTGTGTGTGTGTGTGTGTGTGTGTGTGTGTGTGTGTGTGTGTGTGTGTGTGTGTGTGTGTGTGTGTGTGTGTGTGTGTGTGTGTGTGTGTGTGTGTGTGTGTGTGTGTGTCTGTCTGTGCCCGCGCCGCGCCGCCACTTGATTGGCAGGTTATTAGGAGGGCTACAGTGGAACGTTGCCATCGGTGCGTGGCGTTGTGGTGTGTGTGTGCGCGTGCTCATGCGTGTGTGTGTGTGGTGCGACTGCCCGTAGTCGTGTACACACTGACGAAAGAAAGAGAAAGGACTGAGCAGAGGCAGAGAGTAGACACAACACTGCATTATCTGCGTATAGATCTGTAAAACAGGGTTTTTTTCCACCACAAACGCCGCCCGTCGAGGACACAGGTGCATGTGCTCTTGCAGACAGCCCCGTCTCTGATAAGAATCTGAGATGTGTATCGACGACGGTGGGGGGCCGGGGGTCTCGGGACGTCCCTGTCTGAGACGTCAGATGCAGGGCAGCTAGGGGGGCCTTTGGGCTAATTGATGAGCTCTCCAGATGATGTATGTATGCAGGATCCCTTCTGTTTTGTTCTGTGGGATGCTACCTCTATCTTATCAGCGTGTCAAACTGTCTTCAACACTAGACAGCTATTCATTCACATTACATTGTGATGGTCAAAGGAGAAAGGGACCTCCATATATATGCAGATCTAGGTGATGGATGATCCAGTCTTGTCCATGTATGGCTATCCAGGGTCTGATGAGGTCAGCGTTGTGATCTTCATATATGGAGACGGCCATATATGGAGCGTGTCACAAGGTGGGACATTTGTTTACCAGTTGTTGTACCATTGCTGTCATGGACGTATACCTTTGTTACAGAGCTACATGATAATGGCAGAAGACATGATTACATTTTGATCACGTCATCACAACAGGTTATGAAAGGTCTCTAAAATCAACCGAACCGAATATGATTTATTTGCCACTATTCGGCCGAGTAGTTTTGGTGGCCGTGCATTCCGTGCACGGCCACTAATACAAATAGAGAACCACTAATAATAATACAAAATAATAACAATGAACAGAAGATTTTCACTCACCTATTCTAAAGTGCGTTGGTGGAGCAGAGACTCAGAGAAGAGAATAAAACACGCACACGCAGGTGCACATGCACATGTACACACACGCTGTATAGGGGATTCCAGAGAGATGTCCAGAGATCCTCAAATCTGAGAGAATCATTTTTTATTATTTTATTTATTTGTAAGTTGTGTGAACAAAAATTTACGCTGACCCATAAATAGACATGCGAATGTTCCATCTCACCACGTTCCACCACCCTAACCTCACCCTCCCCTCCTCACCCCTCTTCACTCTCTCTCTCTCTCTCTCTCTCTCTCTCCGCACATATAGCAATCTTGTGAAAGAGATAGATACAGTGTTGTATTACTGTCCAATCAGACAGAGAGCGGCTGGCTATTTCCACGCACGATACAGCTAGAGCGAGCTACAGGAAAAATATAAAAGGTTATATCAGAGACAGGAAGAGCGACACCGACATTGTCGTTAGACAGCAGCCCGCACGCGTCGACTAAAAGTCGACTAAAACTAGACTTAACACTAAAACATTCCAGGTGACTAAAATGTCAACAGGGGCGGCGGTGGTTCAGGGGTAGAGTGGCCGGATGGTAACCGCAAGGTTGCCAGTTCAAACCCGGGCTCCCCCAGAGTTACTGCCTTGAGCAAGACACTGAACCCCTAATTGCTCCCGATGTGCTAGTTGGTGCCTTGCATGGTTTCCGTTGCCATCGGTGTATGAATGTGTGTGTGAATGGGTGAATGTAATGCACAATCTCTGTAAAGCGCCTTGGATAAAGGCGCTATATAAATGCACCATTTACCATTTAATGGGGCACGCTACACCTGGGCAGAGGGCACAGGGACAGCATGGGGGTGAGCTACACCTGGGCAGAGGGCACAGGGACAGCATGGGGGTGAGCTACACCTGGGCAGAGGGCACAGGGACAGCATGGGGGTGAGCTACACCTGGGCAGAGGGCACAGGGACAGCATGGGGGTGAGCTACACCTGGGCAGAGGGCACAGGGACAGCATGGGGGTGAGCTACACCTGGGCAGAGGGCACAGGGACAGCATGGGGTGAGCTACACCTGGGCAGAGGGCACAGGGACAGCATGGGGGTGAGCTACACCTGGGCAGAGGGCACAGGGACAGCATGGGGGTGAGCTACACCTGGGCAGAGGGCACAGGGACAGCATGGGGGTGAGCTACACCTGGGCAGAGGGCACAGGGACAGCATGGGGGTGAGCTAAGGTGGGCAGAAATGGAACGGCCCCACATATGCACACTTAAAATAGGACTAGACCTATATATAAGTGCGTGTGCGCGTGTGTGCGTATATGCGTAAACGCGCACAAAATCGCCCGGTTTAGCCCCGGCCCTGAGTCGGTCAGTTTCACCCGGGTTCCAAATGGGCAGTGAAACGGCTCAGTTCAATCCCCGCAGTGAATTCACTGTGTCTTTGAACACTGTCCAGACCAGGGTCAGGGTCTTTGAACACTGTCCAGACCAGGGTCAGGGTCTTTGAACACTGTCCAGACCAGGGTCAGGGTCTTTGAACACTGTCCAGACCAGGGTCAGGGTCTTTGAACACTGTCCAGACCACGGTCAGGGTCTTTGAACACTGTCCAGACCACGGTCAGGGTCTTTGAACACTGTCCAGACCAGGGTCAGGGTCTTTGAACACTGTCCAGACCAGGGTCAGACAGGGTCAATAGGCTATAGTACACCAAAGGGGAGATGATTATTGGGATGATCAAAGCCATGAATCCACAGATCACACTCAGTCATTCCTAATCTTATTTTCAACCATCCCCGTCTCTCCATGACATCCTTTTATAGAGGTTTGTTCTCCTTATATTAACCACTTAAAGCGATACTATGTCACTTTTTTGTAGTAAATTCTTCTGTTTTTGTTTTTGTTTGTGACCACGACTGGTTGACAAGTGGTGCTACGTATATACTGCCTGGGTCCATAAACAACAACATATGTAGGGTATAGGCTTGCACACAATGACAAATGAATAGCGACGCTCTCAATAGAATATGAAGTGGCGTGGTGAAGATTAAGTGACACAGAATACCACCATCAACACCTGAAGGTCTAAATTGTATGTCTCTCCTGCAGCGCAAGCACGCAGGCATGCTTTAATCCATTTAGGCCTGACGTCGAAATTTAAAAAATATATTCTAAATCCCGACAGTTTTCTGTAAAACCTGTTTCTTTGTCAGTGGTGCTCAACCTTTTTCATGTCAAGGAGCCCCAATAATATACGTAATTGGCCACCGACCCCCATCTGAAAAGATGTAGTTCCAGGGACCCCCCCCCCCCAAAGATTTGCGCCACATTTTCATGATTTTTCAAAAATAGCAGATCTACAAGCTCGTAGCGCGGCACTTGGTGCCGCGCTATGAGCTTGTAGATCTGCTATTTTTCAACAGCTAAAGCATAACATAATGCTTAAAACACCAAAAGGGGTTCCCGCCCAATAGGGGTTAATTAGCTCCGTAGTGGTAAAAGTGCAAGCCCTTTATACGTGGGGGGACCCACCGAGGGTTCGACTATATTTTTTGCCAAGTGTCCGCCCCGAATAGGGACGATACTACGATTGGGTTCACGAGTTTCCAACCACCTTCCTCTCTCTCTCTCTGTGCAGTCAGTGTGTGTGAGCGGTCGGACGGCCTCAAATAGGCCAACCTAATTGCTGACAGGGCTCAGCAGTGTTCTCTCCAGGTACAGTATATGTCACAGAGCTGACAGTGTTGTTTTTGGCAGCAAATTTCTATTTTAGTTTAGTCATATATAGTCTTTGGAATGAAACTTAATTTAGTTTTAGTCATATTTTAGTCACCTGGAATGTTTTAGTGTTAGTCCAGCATATTGTGCGTGGGTGGGTGGGTGGGTGGGTGGGAGAGAGAGAGAGAGAGAGAGAGAGAGAGAGAGAGAGAGAGAGAGAGAGAGAGAGAGAGACAGAGAGAGAGAGAGAGAGATAGAGAGAGAGAGAGACAGAGACAGAGAGAGAGTCAGGGTTCGCCCAAGGTGTGTCTACATGTGTGCAACTCTGCTGCTTCAAACGACCTTTTGAAGAAACTTTTTGGTACAGTCAATGTGTGATCGTTCACCGTCCCTCCCTCCCTCCCTCCCTCCCTCCCTCCCTCCCTCCCTCCGTACCAACCAACCAACTGGATGCAGGTGAAGCATAATAGAGCAGCCATCAAAAAAAGAGACATGCTGTGTTCGCTCGTTTAAAGGGAATCAATATCGCTGTCTCTCTCTCGCCTTAACAACTTCAAAGAAGAGGCCTGCGCTGATGCAATAATAGGCCCGCGTGAAGTCTGCCCGAGCCGTCTGTATGTTATTGGGTTTATTGAATGAAAGGAGGTCGGCGAGTTTCGGAATGACCAGCGAGTGTGCAAGACAAGTGTGTGTGTATGTGTGTGTGTGTGCATGTGCGTGTGTGTGCTCACATTGTGGGTGTGTGCGTATGTATGCGTGTGTGTGTGTGTGTGTGTGTGGGTCTGTCATGTATTTTTTTCTCTATCTCCATTTCTTTGCGCTTTTCAGTTCTCTGAGTCTAGCCTATTTTCTGCCGGCCTTTCATGTTGCGAATCCCCAGGAGCTCTCTGTGGCAGGCCGCTTTGACAAACATTGTTTGCGGCGCGCAGGGGCCGCATGAGAAATAAATCGCTTGTGTCCGCGCCTCGCCGAGGTGACCTGTTTATCCCTTATAGCAGCTAGTGGACGCCAGTGCATGCATGACCTAGAATCCACCACCAGCCCCCAAATCAATGGCCGCGGCGCTCACAAAGAAGCCATCCCAAAATGATTAACTCAATCCCAAACAGGCACTTCCTCTCCCCCTTCTGCCCACTGCCTGCGTACAGAAGAGAGAGAGAGAGCATGCAGGCGAAAAGCGGAGAAAGATGAAGAATACAAATCAATAGGTTTTTCATTACAATTGTGTGACTCGGCCGGTCGTCTCAGATTATTCTTTCCTCTCCTGGATCCGCTGCGCGCACACACACACACACACACACACACACACACGGCGAAATGCCATTTATTCTCTCCCTCTCTGACCAAATTATACCAAAGTCAAGCCTCCCCAGCTATGAGTGCATGGAAATAATAATTACAGGGCGTGCCAGCGTGTCTTTGATGTATGGCTTGATGCCCCGTCCGTCGGCCCACCGCCCAGACCTCCCTCCATGCAGGTGGAATAATTGATTAGCCCGGATCGATGTGCACCCGAGCTAATTGGACAAAAGTAATAAATATTAGTGACTTCTTCTCCAGCGACGCGAAGCAAATGGGTGCAACGGAGCCCCTTTTTTGCATCACGCGGTTATTATCCCATTCAGGACGGCAACGCCCTTTGGTGTTTTAAGCATTATGTCAGAGCTTGTAGATCTGCTATTTTTGAAAAATCGTGAAAATGTGGCGCAAATCTTTGAATATATATTCTATGGGGCGACTGTGGCTCAGGAGGTAGAGCAGGTCGTCCAATGATCCATGGGTCGGCGGTTCGAATCCCGGCTCCTCCTGTCTACATGTCGAAGTGTCCTTGGGCAAGACACTGAACCCCAAATTGCTCCCGATGTGCTGGTTGGTACCTTGCATGGCTTCCGCTGCAATCGGTGTATGAATGGGTGAATGTAATGCACAATCTATGTAAAATTTACCATTTACCATTTTCAGAGAGAATATTTTTTCCTCAAATCTTTGCTTCTAGGGGGGGGGGGGGGGGGGGGGGGGTCCCTGGAACAACATATTTTCAGATGGGGTTCGGCGGCCAATTACATATAATTTTTGGGGTCCTTGACCATGAAATAATTTGAAAACCACTGATATAAAAACACAGTTTTTTTCCCCAGAAAACTGTCAAATTCTTTGGTGACATTGACATTTTGTAGAATCTGGTCTCAGTCCTAAATAGGTTATTCCACTGCTAGTGGGGTGAGCAGATCGCTTGATTAGAGGAGCGAGTGAAGGTCAGAGAAATCCATACTCCACCGGGCTGCTGTTTTTGGTCTGTCAACGACGGTGGTAATTTACTCTTAACTTGCATATTTTCGACAAGTGGAAGGAGCAGAGAGAATCTGTTGTGTTCAGGGTCTGTTGGAGAGCGCACGCACGCACGCACGCACGCACGCACGCACACATGCACACATGCACACACAATCTCCTTGATGCGGTTTCATTCTCTTGTCCTCTCTCCTTCACCTCCGCCCCTTCCTAATGGTGCGTTCATGCCAAGTGGGAACTGGGACATTTCCAGCATCAGAATAGGTGAAGTCCACACGAACGGAACGTCCAGCTTGTATAATTCCTGACCTGAAACGTTTCTCTGAGGATGTTTGGGAGGTGCACGGGGAAACGTACCTGCCCAACACCGCAGAGGACGGCTTCCTATTCCCTGCAGTGCATCCGGTTTGGCCGAGTGTCTATATGTAGAAACACACGTTCCTGTTTTTGGCAGAGTGAGGCTATAGGTGTGTGGAGAGTTAATTAGCATAACGACTAAATTGGTCTAAGGGTTAAAGATATCCGACTATTCTAAATGTTTAAATTTAAAAAAATAAGCACAAGTTGCAACATGATGATGGTCATGAGAGAGTGTTTATACCAATAAGGTCCCATCCAATATTGTCATGCCCAGTAATGGTGGAAATATGACATGTCTGTTAATTCCATCCATTATTGTACAAAATGAATGGAAATTATTCCAGAGATTATGCAAAGTGATTGTGATTATCTCAAGTAATTGTGATCGGGGCGATTATGTGATAATTGTTTCAGGCCTAATCTGTGCATGTATCGTACACACGCACGCATGCGCACACGCAGGCACGCGTACACACGCACAGCCGCACACACAGGCAGACAGGCAGGCAGGCACACACAGCAGGACTAATCAAAGCACTGCAGGCAAACTCACACCTCCGCAGCGGAAGACAAGGCAGATAAAGAGATATAGATAAATACTTATTATTATTATTTATTTTTGGTGGGGGGGTTGTCGAGACACCAAGTACAAGTAACATATAGTACTGGTAATCTAGTATTGTTTTTGGCTGATGTAGCAACTTTACACCAGTGGTTCTCAAACCTTTTCATGTCAAGGACCCCCAAATTGACACTTAGCCTGCAGACCCCCGTTTGAAGAGATATGCCAGGGACCTAACCTGACTGCGCCATATTGTGTCAGTATTGAGTTCACAGGTTCCCTCCTCCTACCTGCATCTGGTCTCTCTCAAACAGAAACGATGAACCCGAAGCAGCGGGACAAAAATCTGAAATTCGAGTTGTAAGTCTTGTTAGCTTGTGTTTACATTTGCGCTGTGGCACAGCTACAATTCATCACCAGTCTCTCGTTGATCCGGCCTCTATCGCCGCATATCGCTCCGAGATTTTGTTCGGAGTACATCGTCTCTGCCCGAGAGAGACCAGATGGGAGCAGGAGGAGGTTAGGAGGGACCCCCATAAGAGAAGATGTTTACGGCTCAAGCAGCAGTGATTCTCAAACATTTTAACTGCAAGGACCCCCAGTTTGACATGCATTCGGATACGGACCCCCATTTAATGGAATTTCCAACTCTGGGACCCCAATTCATATTGTAAAATCAATGTTAATTTAACTCTGACTGGTCGATTTGGTTTCATGTGTACACTCTCTGAGTTACAGACCCATAAGGGTCCATTCGGTTGGTAACTATCTATTATTTAGCTGGCGACCCCCCTGGAACTCCCCCAAGGACCCCTGGGGGGTCCCCGGGAACACTGCTTTACACCTTGTCAACCACCCGTGTCACAAGTTCTCTCCCGAGACAATATTGCAAAAGTTGTTTGCGACCTCCTTGTTGTTGCTCGACTCACATCATGTACAGCAAACCCCCGGGGGACGCAAAAAAAGGCATATGGCAGACGCTATGCAGGAGTCTGGGTGTTAATTGACTCAGCTGTGAGAGTGACATGCATTAGAAATGCAGCGATAATAACTATGTTCATGTATTGTGGTGGTGATGCCTGGGTGAAGCTTGGCGACCAAACAAATGAGATTGGAAAACAATAAATACATAGACAAAGTGATTTCAGTCTGAACAGTCAGCGTGTCATTACTCATTACAGACCAAATAGAACATCGAAGTCTGCCGGCGTCAATATCGGTAGAGGGTGCTCAGGTTCATGTACTTTTTATTTGCATTGTAATCCCCATAATTATGGGGTATTTTATCCTCATGTAAGAACTGTGTTTGAAAAATAAACATGTCATCCCGGCCGTTTCATTCATAAGGATATGAATCAACTGACTGAGAAAACGCTAATGTTACTGCTGCTGAATTAGTTGCATTTTCGCTAGAAACAGATTGTATCAAATATGACTTACTGACTGTCGTAAACCATACAGAGACACCTCCCCGACAATATAGCAGAGACAGTTTGTTATTTTTGGACCACAATTCTCATATGAGACGATTTTAAGATGACCCCATGTTATTCTCCATAGAGAAAAACTTCCATGAACCAGGGGATGAGCGCGAGTGACGTCAGGACTTCACCGCTCTATTGTATCACTGCGGTGTCGAACGAACACCTACAGCCCAGGAAACAATAAAAAATTGTATTTTGTCACAATCAGACAGTATTGTCACAATCAAACATTTTACAAAATAATTATGTTGATTGTGGTCTATTATAGTGGCTTGCAGTTTGTAGCACTTTACTTTACTTATTTAGACAGGACAATGCATATTAATGGACATTACATAAATGCAATCCCCACATGAAAACATAAGACAAAACAAGCAAACATTAGGAAACAAAGCATTAAAAACATAGGCCTATATTCACAAGGAAAGTACAAAGGTGTAAAGTTTATCTATATAATTTAGCAGCATTTTTTTAAGGGCGAACCCGTAGCACTAAGGCTACGGGTTCAGTGCCAAACATAGCTGTCAAAGTTCCTTTGAGCAGACAATGTAATTATACGTTTTAGCTAATAGCATCAACTTTAATGCCCAAGACCATTAATTATACCACTGAATATAGTGATAGTGAGAATCTGCTGATAACATCCCCCTTTTGTCCTCATATTGCACTTTCTGCAATCATACATTAATCTCAATAATCTGTTATGTCTTTCACATTGAAGTGCAATGAGGGTTTTATGAATATTTAACAGCTTTTATTTCCCTCACGGAATTATTTCACAGTTCACACACTTCACACCTAGATTTAAAAAAAAAAGAATAAGAAAGTTGATTATGATTAACTGCTGTACATCAGGGGCTACAGCCAGATAGAGCCCTATAGGACAGTGTTTCCCAAACTTTTTCATGTCAAGGACCCCCAAATTGACACTAATTATCCCACTCTGACCCACATTTGAAGAGATAATGCCATATAGGCCATGAGAGAAGATTTTTTACGGCTCTAGCAGTGATTCTCAACCCGTTTCATTTCAAGGACCCCCAGTTTGACATGCATTATTGTACGGACCCCCCATTTAATGGCATTTCTATCTCTGAGACCCCAATTTATATTGTAAAATCAATGTTAATTTAACTCTGAGAGTGTACAAATGGTCATGCCATTTGGTTCCATGTGTACACTCTCAGAGTTACAGACCCATCAGGCTCCATTTGGTTCCAAACTATCATTTAGCTTGGGGACCCCCTGGAACTCCCTCAAGGACCCCTGGGGGTCCCCGGACCCCACTTTGAGAACCACTGCTATAGGAGTTATATCTGCAGTTATTGCAGAATGATAGGCTATATAGGTGCATTTGACAAACATGCACAGATGTTTCACTTGAAGTAATTTGATGGTACAACACATGGTTGTGATGTATCTGGAAACCACAATTAACATTAATATAGCATAAAGAACCATGTTTTAAACTAAAGTGGATCTTTGTCTCTCATGGCCTGAGAGAGTGACATGACATGTTTAGACAGGATGCATGGGCAGCTGCAGGAGGGACCCTAAAGATCTGGCTTGCTGATAGTAGGCCAGGACACCTACTGTGCCTCCTAGCTCTGTCCTTCCTGGTGACCAACACCTTATTTAGACATGTTTGACCATTTGTACAGGGGGGTGGGGTAACCTGAGACCACCTTTGCATTTCCCTTTGTTGTCTCTGTCTCAAGTTGTATACAGTCTATTGTAAATGCTTGTAACAGAGAGTGTTAGTCTGGAGGCCGAGAGGCTGGTGAAAGGATCCATGGGGCTCTGGCCCCATGGCTGTCTGATCTGTACTTTGTGTCTGCAAATAAAACTGGACTCCGGAACCTTCATCTGCTTGCCTGTGCTCCTTCATCTATCTGTCTGCAGAATGCCGTATTTTTGCCTCAGTATTTTCTAGTCTAAGTATTTAAGGTCTGATTATGCTCTATGGGGAGAGGAAAAGCAGTCTCTACTTTGTAGTTCATATTCTTCAAAGTGGTGCGATTACCCGGTCGCGTTGATGCATTTTTGCGTCAGGCGAGAGGACCAGTGGACAATTCAGTCTAATAGATATTTCGGTCGGCAATTTTTTGGACGGAGGAGAACGACGACGGCGCTGCAGTCGAACCGACGGGGTTCAACACGGCGATCACCGCCGCAACGGGGATGGCCTGCACTGAGGAGCGACGATGCACAGCTGCGGTTCCTGCCCGGCGATGGACGGAGGACGGAGGGACTACAGTCGGCGTCTCCAGCGTCACCTCTGACTACAGTCGGCTTCGAGCGGCGATCGAAGGGAGGCGGCCTACAGTCTACTCTACACGGAGGCTGCGGTGGAGGGCAATTGTGCGTGCCTTGGCGATGGACAGCGGCTGGACGGCGGGGAGGGTGCCCCGGCCCGTGAGCGTTCATCGGCGGTCAGCGGTCCAAGGGAGGCGATGGCCACTTCGTTGGCTCTTCTCGGCGCGTCTCGACAGAGCTGATATGCAAGCTCGCAACACGGCGCATCACAAGTTTCTGCCTCGCTGAGGCCTACAGGCTCCTGTGATGACGCTGATTCACTTTCTCGTTTTTTTAGTCATGTTGTATTGTCATGACTGAAAGGGAGGAGGTGATGTAAAGTGAATTCAGATCAGACTGAAAGTTTTCGGACAAAGGGCAACTCGACAACAGAGCGGCCTACGCCATGCGGTGCATAAGTGTACTGCATCACAAACCTCGTTTGGCCCGTGTGCGCTGACTGATGAACATCGAAGGTGAGACAAGAAGAAGAGAAACGTTACAGAAGATTCTATTATATCAGATGGATATCGTTCCATTTGATTCCAAATGTATGTCTACGTTTGTCTAGTTCAACATATTAATGGGCATGTATGTTGATCTTATGTGTCAGGTATTTAATTAGATAAGTTGGCTTAATGGGGATGAATATGCCTAAGGGAGATTTGGATCTGAATAGAAATATTTACCGGAGTAAAATTAGTTAGATGTTTCTTTGTCAGGCGAAAGACAGCGATCCTGTCGTACGCATAAGTGTTAATCGTCCTAATTGTGCATAAAGTTCTTATTTTAGTTCGAATAAATTTGTGAATGGGAAAAGTCAACGAAAGTATTTCTGCTATGACATGTGGGGAAAACTCTAAAGTTATATAAATTACTCTAGGATTTTAACGTTAGTAGGTAATAGTAGCATGCACGAGATCTGGAAAAACATACAGGGCCCCGGCCCGAGGGCGTTAATCGCGGGGTGAGTAGGGTTTATGGTCGCCGCAGTGCTGTTTCCTGTACGAGCCTTGGGGAATCTAGAGTGTTGAAATAATTTGGATGATTTCTGCATGTCCTAAAAAGGTTAACTAAACAAAAATTAATCATTTTATGGATGACTATGGTAAAATTTATCCTTAACATTAACTGATGCTAAGAGCATCAGATGTAAAGTTTGAAGAACCGTAACACACTTTGGATTCAATAATTGGGTGCTTTGGAGTTAAGCAAAAGGGGTTGGATTATGCCAATGATCATGTTTTGAGTTATGTAAAGGTTAAAAGTGAAGTTGATTACAGTACAGAGAAGTTGAAATGTAATGTAATGAGAACACTGGTAACAAGTTATGTGATTTGAATGCCTAGAAGTTTGTAAGCCATTTTTAATTCTACTGTAATTGTTGATTTCTTTGTGTCATATTTTTTATGTTCCAGTCAGTGCCAAAGGGAGGACGAGGGTCAATTGTGTTTCCATATTCGTTTTTATGAGGCATGGTTGCCTCAAAGGGAGGTCTGATGTATCTGGAAACCACAATTAACATTAATATAGCATAAAGAACCATGTTTTAAACTAAAGTGGATCTTTGTCTCTCATGGCCTGAGAGAGTGACATGACATGTTTAGACAGGATGCATGGGCAGCTGCAGGAGGGACCCTAAAGATCTGGCTTGCTGATAGTAGGCCAGGACACCTACTGTGCCTCCTAGCTCTGTCCTTCCTGGTGACCAACACCTTATTTAGACATGTTTGACCATTTGTACAGGGGGGTGGGGTAACCTGAGACCACCTTTGCATTTCCCTTTGTTGTCTCTGTCTCAAGTTGTATAAAGTCTATTGTAAATGCTTGTAACAGAGAGTGTTAGTCTGGAGGCCGAGAGGCTGGTGAAAGGATCCATGGGGCTCCGGCCCCATGGCTGTCTGATCTGTACTTTGTGTCTGCAAATAAAACTGGACTCCGGAACCTTCATCTGCTTGCCTGTGCTCCTTCATCTATCTGTCTGCAGAACTTCTCCGTATTTTTGCCTGAGTATTTTCTAGTCTAAGTATTTAAGGTCTGATTATGCTCTATGGGGAGAGGAAAAGCAGTCTCTCCTTTGTAGTTCATATTCTTCAGTTGTATGTCTGTTTACATTAGAGGGCTTTGAGTATTTTATTGTGAAGGTGTGTGCCAGTGCTTTTATTTCGAAAACTCTTTGTATTTAATGAGAGTCATCACTTCCTGCCAGCACCATTTTGATGCAGCAGTTCACACAGAGGTCACACAGAGGTCACAGGCTGTCCAGAACTGTGTGAGCCTAGTAGAATCTCCATCTAACCCACTTCTGACTGGAAGCATCCTAGAGGCAATATAATGCCGTAAGTTGTGTTATTTTTCCAGTTATGTTAACTTTCTGTGCAACTTTTTGACCTTTCGTACATGTTTATTTGGAAGAGGACAAGTTATCATTTCTTGAACAGTATTCTTTGCTGCTGTCTGCAGAGCATAGTAGCCTAGAGAGTGCACACACTGCACAGGTGTATGTCATCCTGCTAATTGCCTTGAAGTGTGTGTAGGTGATTTTAGCTACTCACTTGGTTTCTTTTCACCGTCATGTTGGTGAGGAAGAGCAACAGAAAATGGTCCAAATATGTTACTTGGTCTCTTTCTTCATTGGATGCGGGTTAACTGTGTGTTTAGTGACAGTTCCCTACAGTGCATGAGAACACTATAGCCACTGACCCTGTTGTTTATGTGAGAGAGAGAGAGAGAGAGAGATAATCCAAGTGCGTCCGCTCACACTCTGTCTTCATTGGCTGTGGGTTAACTCTGTGTTTAGTGACATTTCCCTACAATGCATGAGAACACTATAGAGTCCCGAGTCCCGCCCCTTTCATGACGACAACAGGCCCAGGAAATAATTCCCCGTGGATTTTTCCCATAGACGTTTCAAAAAAGTATTTATTTAAAGATCTGTAAGCCTCGGACAAAGCCAACTCGGATCATGACAAATTATGACAACAAACTTGCCCTATACCCTAACCCAAAATTACAAAGAAGAAAACAACAAAAATAGTTTTGTAACCTGCCCTTTTTTTCTTCTTTCTAATTATTTGTTCGGCCCAAAAAATGTTGTGTTGTCATGATTTGTCACGATCCGAGTTGGCTTTGTTCAAGGCTTGTACAGATATTTAAATAATATTTTTTTCCTGGGCCTGTCATCGTCATGAATGTTTATGTGAATGAGAGAGAGAGAGAGAGAATCCAAGTGCACCCGCTGTGTTGTTGTTGTTTCACCGCAGTTGTGGGAAAGCCCTGCGGTCGATGACACTGCGTGACCTTTCCTCTGTTCCATGCGAAACAGAAAAGTGCTCTTTATTTCAGACTTTCACTTTCAACCCCGAGCGAGAGAAGGCTGGGTGTAGGAAAGCTGCGTTGTGATTGGCCAGTAGTTGCATGCAGCAGACCCCACAACACAGGGTTGAAGACGCAGAGGTGAAGACAGTGATGTAGCGTGGCGACAAAGCACAGGCGTGAACGGCACCTGTGCATATGTCACGGTCTATGACTTGGCCAGCAGAACTGCGCACAAAATCATTTGCATTGTGCTTATTTGCATTTGTTGTGGCCGTGGAATTCTCTAAAATTTAATAATATAGAGCGTCGCAGTCACGCCCCCGACAAGCGGCACGGAAGAGAATTGCCCATTATTATTATCGTTTCAGACGTTTCAGAAAGTATTTATTTAAAGACCTGTAAGCCTCGGACAAAGCCAACTCGGATCGTGACAAATCATGACAATAAACAAACATTTTTGGGACGAACAAATAATTAGAAAGAAGAAAATAAATTGTGGTTTTTATTCTTTCTAATTATTTGTTCGGCCCAAAAAATTGTGTTTATTGTCATGAGTTGTCGCCATCCGAGTTGGCTTTGTCCGAGGCATAAAAGGTCTTTAATTAAATACTTTCTGAAATGTCTATGGGAAAAACGAATGGGAAAATTCTCTTCTGGTGCCCGTCGTTCTGAACGGGGGTGGGACTGTGACGCTCTACATGATTGGTGTTACTGCTGCTATGTCATGGTTTTATTTTTTTTCTGTATTTGTCCTCTTGGGGGCGCTCTAAGTGTATTCTACGTGCCGGGTTTCCAATTATGTGTCTTTGTTGCAAAGAGTGTTTGTGGTAATCAAGTTTTGTTAGTGACACCTGTTGTGAGTGAGAGAGGGGCAGAAGTCTCAGTACATTGAAGGAGAGAGCACTGTGCAGATCACTAGCAAAGTGAACTGTAAGATGTAAAGCAGAAGAAAGTAAAGCGAAAGTACAAGAAGTAAAGTAAAATAGAGAAAAGAAGAAAAACGAATTAAGGTTTGTCAAGAAAGACTGAATCCAAGTCGACTCCCCCTCCATCCACGTGCGAGCAGGTAAAGTGGTCAGTATTTGTGAAGATTGTGTATTATTTCAGTTGAACAGTTCTACGGTCGATCTTGGCAGTGGTGAGACCTTCGACGTTGAGCTGGAGAAGCGCTAGCGCTGGGGCTGTGGTTGGTGGACGTTGTGAAGACATTTGTTTCGCTTAAAGGGCATGCAACCTTGCAACTACTCTTTAGCTACTTGCGGGGGAGGCCACGTGGAGGCTGTCTTCTTCTCCCCCTCACATGTTTTACACCATGGTGTTTTCAGAACACGAAGTTAATAAACAGCAGTGAAAAATAACTCTCTGAGGAGTCTCTGAGTCCATCAGCGATGGATGGAGGGGCGGCACATCTTGAAAAGTAATGATGGCGACGCTTGAGCGCGTGAATTAAGGCAACGTGCACACGGACAGACGTGCATGTGTTCGCACGTGCACGCACGTCTCGTTCTGCATGAAGTTTAATTTAGCCCAATTTGAGTTTGACAGCTAGCCCTGCACGGCTTACACAATTTCACTAATGCATTTTTTGCCCTAGTTTATTTGACCAGGGATGACCGGCGTTACCAATGGGTCTATATTGGTCCTCTCCCGTTTTCTTTTTTGACGATATTGTACTCGTGACACGATGTGAGCTTGTAGATCTGCTATTTTCACAGAATGTTCGCTACTCCTGCTGAATGTGACAAGAATAAGGATGCTATAGTGTAGGCCTACTGCTCACACTCAAGTGTTGAGATATATATTTACACTGTATACTGCACCCTCTGTCATTCATCACCTAGTCTCGCGTAGCCAGGCAACCACTCCACAATCTCCGAATGCTATATAGAGTCACAAAAATATATATATTTTAAAATATCTTTAGAGCTTATATTTTTATTTCCATTACTGCTAAGCAGCCAGCAAGCTATTATGCTTAGATGATTTCTATTTATTTTGGGATAAATTTGCGTGACTGTAAGGAAAGGACGACACGGAAGTGGGGAAGTGGCTCCACTTCCACTTAATATTTTACTCATGATCTTACTCCAGACTGTATGACGGAAGCCTTTTGAATATTGCAAGAGGCAACAGTCTGGCAACGCAAGACTAGTCATAACGGATAACCTGACAATATTTTGACTGTGACACACTCACTTCTAGTTGTGTTGCTACAGTATTTACCCATATCTTCATAGTCTTCTGCTCTGCCACATGGATCCCCAGCTCTGTCTAGTGTCGGCCATTTTAGAACTCAGCTCCTCCTCATGTCTGTCTTAGCAGAGTCTCCAGTAGGCAGCTCTGCTCTGCTGCAACCCCTGCTGCACTCTATACAAAATAAAAAACACCTACAACTTCCATGTATTCCATTCTCTCTCTCTCTCTCTCTCTCTCTCTCTCTCTCTCTCTCTCTCTCTCTCTCTCTCTCTCTCTCTCTCTCTCTCCTCTTCATCTCCTCTGGCGCCCCTGAACCTCTTTATAGCTCTCTCTTTGCCGTGCTGCGATAATTAGTCAGCGCTAAAATAATACAGCCGCCAGAAAGCAAGCAGAGCCAAGGCGGATCGCGGGCTTAGCTCCACTGGGAGGAAGGCAGAGAGAGAGAGGGAGAGAGAGAGAGATGCCAAATCATATCTTCCGATTTCAAATGGCTACCAGGCCTTTTGTAATCAGCATCGCTCAAAAGTAAAAGGCACTGCAGTTCACGTCTCGGTTTTCAGTGCACACAGTAAAAGCTCCCGTGTTCATTTGACTCGGAGAGAGTGCACTAATGCAGGGGTTCCCAAAGTGGGGTCCGGGGACCCCCCAGGGGTCCTTGGGGGAGTTCCAGGGGGTCCCCAGCTAAATGGTAGTCTGGAACCAAATGGACCCTTATGGGTCTGTAAGTCTGAGAGTGTACTAAATGGAACCAAATGGACCCTATATCTGGTCCATTTGGTTCCATTTGTACACTCTCAGAGATAAATTGACATTGATTTTTAAAAATATAAATTGGTGTCTCAGAGATAGAAATGCCATTACATGGGGGTCCGTAGACTAATGCATGTCAAACTGGGGGTCCTTGAAATTTAACAGGTTGAGAATCTCTGCTGGAGCGGTAAAAATCTTCTCTTGTAGAGCGTTGCAGTCCCGCCCCCTACCAGGGCCCAGGAAATGATTCTCACAGGGCCCAGGAAATGATTCTCCGTTCATTTTCCTCATAGACATTTCAGAAAGTATTTATTTAAAGACGTTTACGCCGCGGACAAAGCCAACTCTTGTCGTGACAAATCATGACAACAAACACATTTTTCCGGGGCAAACAAAGAATTAGAAAGTAGAAAAAAACGGCAGGTTACAACACTTTTTTTGTTGTTTTTCTTCTATGTAATTATTTGTTTGGTCCAAAATATTGTGTGTGTTGTCATGATTTGTCACGACTCGAGTTGGCTTCGTACGACGCTTAAAAGGTCTTTAAATAAATACTTTTTGAAATGTCTAGGGGAAAAATGCATTGGGATTCATTTCCTGGGCCTGGCGTCGTCATGAAAGGGGGCGGGACTGCGACGCTCTATTGGGGGGGGGGGGGGGGGGGGGGTCCCTGGCATTATCGCTTCAAATGGGGGTCCTTGACATGAAAAAGTTTGGGAACCACTAGGTCTTTTTTTTAGTTCTTTAGAGTTGAATGAACACTGAGCATATTTTGACGATGTGCATCTTTTCCAGCATGAGTCACTCAGGACGACGTGTGTTCCCCCGGAGACCACCATGTGCTTTGATGAGACCTTGACTCTGCATTCATCTCACACACACACACACACACACACACACCTCTCCCTCCTCCTCTGTTCTCTGGCGAGGAGCCTTGCTCGTGAAGGGCATTATAAAAACAATCAGTAATATGAAACCCCGAGCACGCTCGCTGTGCTGCACGACGTGTGCACGTGACATTGCAAACCGTACGTCGTGTCTGCTCGACAAACGCGACTGTGTCTGTGGGCTGCGCGGTCACGCGTGCATTTAACCTATACGGTACGTGTTGCGCCAAGTCGGTTTGGTTTTTATTAAGGGCAGACGGGAGGCTACATGCCGACAGAGATCGGCTGGCTAGCCGCGGCACCCTGTGCACCGGTCACCCTGTGCACCGGTCACCTCTCATTCGACACTGTGCCTGCTGCACCCTGTGCACCGGTCACCTCTCATTCGACACTGTGCCTGCTGCACCCTGTGCACCGGTCACCTCTCATTCGACACTGTGCCTGCTGGCCCACAACTTGGTCTCACCTCTCCTTCGAGGCAGACATATTTTCGGGGGCGGCAGTGGCTCAGGGGTAGATTGGCTGGTAGAGCAGCCGGATGGGAACCGTTCGATCCCTGTGGGCTCCCCCAGAGTTGGTGTCAAAGTGTCGTTGAGCAAGTCTCTGAAGCCCTGCTTGCTCCCGATGTGCAGTTTGGTGCCTTATTGCGGTGTGTCTGTGAATAGCTGAATGTAATGCACAATCTATGTAAAGCGCTTAGGATAAAAAGCTCTATATAAATGCACCATTTACCATTTATTGTTGGGATTGGACTTGAAAGAATGAACGCTTCACTGCATTGGAGATCTGGGGCACGTTCATACTGTAGGTTGTCAGTTTTAAAGTTACATTTTTAGGCATTTTATCCTTTTTCTTTACAGATGGGTTGATGTAGATATACAGAAAAACAAATGCAGAGTGTCACGCTTTGTTCCTTTTTCACGCTTTGTTTGAGTGTGTTTCAAGTTTAAGTACAGTCATCGTAAACTGCATGTCCTCCTGAGTTTCCTGCGTGTTCTTTGAGATGAGTTCTGCATCTGGGTCCAACAAACACATTCCTGACACAGAGAGAGAGAGTGAGAGGAGATGTGAGACAAGGTGCGGATCACATTCCGATCACATTCCGATCACTCCGGTCCTCTGCGTTCAGCATATGACTGTGGACTAAGTCCCCATTTAGACTGCAGTCACATCAAATCAGATAAAAAAAAAAAAAAAGAAGATCTCAAATCAGTTGTTTGCAAGTGACCAGATCCGATCTGTGTGTTCAGAGTCAGACTGGGAGCCAAATCTAGCCTGAATCAGATCTGTGCCACATTCAGATTGGAATCTGATTCGTTTAAATAAGTCTAAACGCAAACAAGTCACATCGAATCTGATTTTGAGGTTGTGGCATTCGGACTGAGATGGATCTCCTGAAATCAAAGATTTGAAACCACCCCTGAATGTGGCTCAAGTCACATTGGTCAAAATCAGATTCCATGTGACTTGTATGTGACCTGTCTGCATTTAGACTTATTTAAGCAAATCAGATTCCAATCTGGATGTGGCACAGATCTGATTCAGGCTAGGTTTGGCTGCCAGTGTAAATGGGGCCTGAGGCACCCAGGATTTATTAAGTTTGTCCTAGTTTGTATGCAGAGCAGCACAGATGGTCATGAGGCAGAAGACTGCACTCGCTCTGCAGACTATAATTTCCCCAGCTATTGTCAACTCCAATAGTCCACTATAACACTGAACCACGGCTGCTGTTGTTCATTAGAGTTTTTCTATCTTGCATCCGCATTTTTACATAAGGCCGATTAAGGACATGTCACTCATTATGAATGTAACAAAAAGTCAGCAGCACTGACTTCAACCGCGGTGGGATTGCTGTTTCTCATTAGCACTTTTGGAAACTATCCAATGAATATAACATCACACTCCTCTATAATTAAATTCTTTCTTTCTTTCTTCCATTGTCGTTTCTTTCTTCACACAGCTGGGACAACCTACATCTTCGGCAGAGGCGGAGCCCTCATCACGTACACCTGGCCGCCCAACGACCGGCCGAGCACGCGGGCAGACCGGCTGGCGGTGGGCTTCAGCACGCAGCTGAAAGAGGCGGTCCTGGTCAGGGTGGAGAGCGCCAAGGGACTGGGGGACTACCTGGAGCTGCACATAGTAAGAGAAACCTATATATATTGGATGGTGGCTGTACTTTACGTTTCATGCTGGATTGGACCAATGGTGGGGGGATGGTGGTGGGGGGTTGGGGGGGCGGGGGGTGTTTGTGGCTGTACTTCAGGGCCGGATGAAATTACTAAGGGTGCAGTCGAAAATGTCGGGGGTGCACCCTAAGTGTTATTTTTTATTTCATACATGTATTGTATTTGTTTGTATTTCATACAGCTATAACCACGGGACCGATGGTTTGGTGGGGTGGGGGGTATGGTGGCTGTACTTTATACGCTTGGCTGGAATGGTAAACCAAGAAGGCATGTCGTGGGGGCACACCACAGAGTACATTACTAGGGCTCAGGAGGTAGAGCAGGTCGTCCAATGATCCCTACGGGTCGGCGGTTCGAATCCCGGCTCCTCCTGCATATTGAAGTGTCGTTAATTGGGCAAGACACTGAACCCTACATTTCCTCCAATGAGTTGGTCGGTGTGAGCTTGCCACCGTCGGGTGTGAAATGTGAATGTGGGAAGTGAGGATGCTGGCGTCGACTGTTCGCCGCATGTATGAATGAATGGACCATTGTAAACCGCTTTGAGCACTTGGAAAAGCGCTATAAAAATGCTATTCATATACGCTTGCTGATGTGGTAAACCATGAAGTATAGGCATGTCACGGTGTCCGGTGTTACCGGTGGCCGGGCACACCACCGAGTACATACTTACACACCGATAGCACAGTTTTATTATTATTTTTAACACTAGACTATTTATTTTCTTGTGTATCCTATAAAACCACTTCAGTTCATTTTGGCGTGGCACCCATCATGTTCTTATAAGCAGGGTATCAATACTTTAGTCAGATAACAATTATTATTTTTTATTATTAATCTGAAGAGAAGTGCTGCTCTGCATGGGGCTGCAGGCATGCAGGCAGCAGACATGGCGTCAGATTTCACTTTCGTTTAGTTATAATACATTTAAAAATATATTTTTTTGGCTTCTGCCACTTGAATTAAGATGACTTGAGGGCCTGTCAGTTCCAAACTCACGATGCAATATTGTTGCAAAAACCCCCTACCGATTCCATTTCTCCCGCTCTATTTCCCATTCCAAGTGCATTTGTCTTATATGTCACGCCAGCTCCGCTATTCCAAAGCACCCTCAGGTACATATTTAAACTATTTTCAGCAATGGTATAATAATATTATAATTCTTTCCGGTGGGTTGATCTTGTTGAGCTGGTCATTTTAAAAGTAGCTCTCGAAGCAATAAAGTGTGGGCACTGCAGAGAAAGGTCTTCCAACGTTGAGCTGAAAGCTGCATCGCAATTTCAGTACGGTGAGCTTACACCTGGACTCTCTCCTCCCGTTCCGTCGTCCTCTATCTCCCCCTCCTCGCCAGGAACAGGCGGGTCTAGTGGTTCATCTGGACTCTCTCCTCCCGTTCCGTCCTCCTCTATCTCCCCCTCCTCGCCAGGAACAGGCGGGTCTAGTGGTTCATCTGGACTCTCTCCTCCCGTTCCGTCCTCCTCTATCTCCCCCTCCTCGCCAGGAACAGGCGGGTCTAGTGGTTCATCTGGACTCTCTCCTCCCGTTCCGTCCTCCTCTATCTCCCCCTCCTCGCCAGGAACAGGCGGGTCTAGTGGTTCATCTGGACTCTCTCCTCCCGTTCCGTCCTCCTCTATCTCCCCCTCCTCGCCAGGAACAGGCGGGTCTAGTGGTTCACCTGGACTCTCTCCTCCCGTTCCGTCCTCCTCTATCTCCCCCTCCTCGCCAGGAACAGGCGGGTCTAGTGGTTCATCTGTGACACCTGGACTCTCTCCTCCCGTTCCGTCCTCCTCTATCTCCCCCTCCTCGCCAGGAACAGGCGGGTCTAGTGGTTCATCTGTGTGGGAATGATACAATGATCACAATGTTTTAGTGCCTTATTTACTCACAACCTGTAGCAACGATGCTCTCTCAACTGCTCTTGTAATGATTTCCTGTTAGCGTCTTTGATCAGCGCTGATGAAGGCTATTTGAGCTGAAGCACGTCCAACCGTTGTTGTTGGTGGTCTCTCAACGGGTGAGGAAAATAAAATAGTGGAAAAAAGACGTTATGGAGTTTCTGCTGGCTTGTTGTTTATCTTCTAGTCGTATTTTTTGACTGCCTGAAGGAAGGAAGGAAGGGAGGGAGGGAGGGAGGAAGGAAGGAAGGAAGGGAGGGAGGGAGGGAGGGAGGAAGGATAGAAGGAAGGAAGGAAGGAAGGAAGGAAGGAAGGAAGGAAGGGAGGAGACCTGTTCCTTTGGGACAGAGAGAAGGTAGCATTATGTATAACTATGGGCCATGCACCAGACCCCCATGGGGACACAGAGAAGGTAGCATAACTATGGGCCAATGCAGACCCCCATGGGGACACAGAGGGGTCAGACAGGCAGAGGAGGACCGGAGAGGATGGAGAGCCCAGTGTGAGAAACATGGAGAGTGCTTTCTGTCAAACCGGCGGGCATGTCTCCAGAGAGAAACCCAGAGGGAGTTTTGGAGGGGAGTCATGCATTTATCATGGTTCAGCCAGGCTGCATGGGGAGCTTGCATGGTGACTCCCCTTCCAGTTGATATAGGGACGAGGTTAACGGATTCCGGGCAGTACACACACACACACACGTGAGATCGCACCTTGCATTATGCATGGGGATATTCTGGTGGGAAATGTACAGTATATATAATATGAGGTGTTCTGGGAGCGTATATATGTACAGTATGGTTTGTGTTGAGCAAAACCGGGGTGCACAAAAACTATGTTGAGGAGATAAATCATTTCATCGATTCGGGGGAAAAAAGTACTGCATTTTCGTTCGATTTGAGGCATATACCATTTTCATGCACAGCTAAAACATTATTGATTGACAGATAACGATATTATAGGTGTATAATAGGAGTAGAAATTCCTTTTGTACCTATAGATGGCGGAGAGAGAAAAAATATATATATATAGAATTGGCAATTCCGTCGTGAAGCCTTCCATAAGTGGAAGGTTCTGGCTGCGTCGTCGTAGACGGATGGAAAAGAGCTGTCATTACGTGTAGAACGATGACTGATGGTCAAAGAGTGGCTGTTCACCGTTCACCTCTTTTTATATCCTCCTGCCAAACGAGTTATTACTTTCATATGTTAGGCTTAGAGGGGCCGTCTCAAATCCACCTCTAATGACGGCTTTAAATGGCAATTAAGGGACATCAGGCATTTAAAAAATGCATTAATGCCTCGACTAACCATCTCATTGACACCTCCACCCCCGCTAGCCCCCCCTCCCCCCCACACCCCCACCCCGCCCTGACCCAGTAGAGCACATTCAACCTGCGTATTCCTTTTAATGGCAGCTTTTCCTCTTAATTAGCTAGCCAAGGTCAACCCCTGATAACCATGATCCACCCACCATCACCACACGCACGCACGCACACACGCACGCACGCACGCACACACCGCAGACATTCAGCTGTATGGTGAGGAGTAAACTTGTTTGTTTACTCCATTTGTACCATTTGTTGATTTTGATTTTAGTTTTAGTCATAATTATAGTCTCTTGAATAGTTTAGTTTTCATTTAATTTTAGTCACCTAAAATGCTTTAGTGTTAGTCTAGTTTTAGTCAGCTAAATATCATACGATTTTAGTCGACTAAATTGACAGTTGATTTGGTTGACTAAAATGTTTTGGCGGGCCTTGATTTTAGTCTAGTTGTTATTTGTTGACAAAATTGTCAATATATTTAGTCTTAATTGTAGTCATCATAGCTTAGCTTTCATTTAGTTTCCATTTAGTTTCCGTCAGTGAAAAAAGGTAGTCGGACGAACATTTTTCGTCGTAGTTTTATTCGACGAAATCAACACTGATTTGCATCTCTGATTTTATTCACCTCCGTTGTGTCTTTGCAGTCTCGTCTCCGTCTTGGCGCTGTCGGCTCAGTGAGTCTCTCGCTGACGCAGAGGCGAGAAAAACAACATTCTGTGTCCCCATCGACCCCACATCTTGTTACTGCGTCATCCAGATAAATGGACTTTGATACGCAACCTTCGTCTGCGTGTGTGTGTGTGTGTGTGTGTGTGTGTGTGTGTGTGTGTGTGTGTGTGTGCGCTTGTGTGTGTGTGTGTGTGTGTGTGTGTGTGCATGCGTAGCGCATACACACCTCCCTCTCCCATCTCCCTCTGACCCCAATTTGTTTGGGCTGCTGGCGCCTTGCAGCAACAGGAACACAGTTGACCCCGGGGTCGCCTCTCATCCGACGCACCCCGGACTTCAGAAGGACATAACTGGCAGTGCAGACTAGGCGGGAGAGAGGGGGGGGGGGGGGGGGGGCAGTGTTGATTTCGACAGCAAATTTTGGTTTTAGTTTTAGTTGTAGTCTCTTGAATAGTTTTCATTTAGTTTTAGTCACATTTTTGTCTACTTTTAGTCGACTAAGATGTATTTTGGTGGGCCTTGATGCTGTCGTAATGGCTGATTTTACACTTGCTGGAAATAGTTATTTTCCATTTAGTTTTCGTCAGGAAAAAAAAGGTCATAGTATTAGTCGACGAAATCAACAGTGGAGAGGAGGGGGTAAGGGGGGGGGGACATTAGAGAGGGGCTGCACACAGTGACACGGGCAAACTATACTTCATGTCAAGGACAATCAAGGCCCCCGATTGCTACCAGGAAGTGATAATGAGGGGTAAAATGATGACAGATTAGCACATTACATGAATTGGTGTATGTAGTAAATGATGCTGGCAGTGATGCGTTATTGTGCCTTCCAGGGCACTGCATGTCGACACTTTTTAAAAGTCAATGTTGTGCTTGGTTCTAATCTGGCTTTCCTGCAATGATTATTTCGTTGAGAATGGAGTTTAGATTCGAAACACCAGTGGAGCTGAGTTTTTTGTTGCGGACTCTATTTTTTCCTCTTGTACTGCCTTTGTCCTGCAGCACCTGGGCTAGAGTGGAGGTGCATGCTCTATTACCTTTGTTAGATTCGAAACAGTCTCATGCACTGGAATCCAAACATCTACACACACGCACACGCACACACACACACACACACACACACACACACACACACACACACACACACACACACACACACACACACACACACACACACACACACACACACACACACACACACACACAGCTTTTTGTCCTTCCCTCCATTGGGTGAAAGGAACATTTGATGCTTTTTAAGGGAGGCATTTAGATCGAGCCTAAATCTGGCTGACCCACATCTGGGTTTCCACCGTCGTTGCACCTCCGACCTGTCACTCACAGCCACTCCACCTGTCACTCACAGCCACTCCACCTGTCACTCACAGCCACTCCACCTGTCACTCACAGCCACTCCACCTGTCACTCACAGCCACTCCATCTGTCACTCAATCTTTATGTTAAGTTCTTCTCCCTCCTAACTTATGTATCTTTCATTAGATACACTCAGCTCTCCATTCCATCCTCTCTCTCTCTCTCTCTCTCTCTCTCTCTCTCTCTCTCTCTCTCTCTCTCTCTCTCCCCCCCTCCCCGTCTGTGTCTCTCTCTCATCACATCAGAGCCTCAGACCCACCAGGCCTGCTCCTCCGTCGCTCCCACTGCAATTACTTTTCGTTTGCCTCCTCGTTCCTCCTGAGTCACTCCACTAAATGACTCCGGCTCTCAGCGTGTCGTGGCTGTTTTGGGCTCCGTTAATTTGTGGCTGCCTCTCACTCTATGACGGGGAGAAGAAGAGGTAAAGTAGAGCGTGGGAACCCATGGGGATGGAGGGATGGGGGGGGGGGCCTCCTGCATAGCATCGTGACGGATGGCGACGGCCTTGTGGACCCCATCAAACAACATTCAACAAACGATGAGAGCCCTGCTCAGGGTCACCAATTTACCAACTTATCTGTATCCCACCATGGCTCTAGAATGCAACTGGTTCTTATCAGTGGTGGGAAAAGGTACTCAAATATATTAACCCACTTTGACCTGAGATCAGATTCTAAAAATGTCTTCCACATCCTGATAGTTTTCTGAAAAAGCTATGTTTCTATGGCAGTCGTTCTTCGATTTTTTTTTTCAAAAATAGCAGACCTACAAGCTCTATGAGCTTGTAGATCTGCTATTTTTCAATAGCTAAAGCATAACATAATGCTAACACCAAAAGGGATTCCCGCCCAAAATGGGTTAAGGAAAAGTATAAATACTGCAATGTAGATGTACTCTGTTACAAGTAAAAGTCCCGTATTCAAAATGTACTCAAGTAGAAGTACAAAATCTACTTTAAGTTCTAAAAGTAAAATGTACTCCTAGTGTCCAATGTGTAAGGGATAATATCTGGCTAGGTGGTCATTATCGGGAGATAATTCACCGACAGGGAGTTTAACCACCGAGGCGAAGCCGAGGTTGTTACACTCTGTAAAGTATAGAGCTTACAGTACCTTGTTACACGGACCCCTAGCTGCAGAAGCGAAATAGTAACTTGAAGGGATCTTTCAGCATTTTTTATAGATTTGGGTTTGATAGTTCTTCCCAAGGTTCTTGTCAAAATTGTTGAAAGCTGCTCTAAAACTATTGGAGAAATGTGTCAGAGACTGTATAATAGATAGAGGAGAAAGCTTATATTAGCACTCTATAAGTTTAGTGTCTGGGAATGGGGAACATTTGACACCCTTAAGATGGCAGCACAGATAACAGGACGGGGGAAAACTGTCAGCGAAAACTGGCAAATTAGAAAATGGCACGTAGAGTAAAACTTTGGATAGTATAGTTTTCTTATCTATAGAATAGCTTCATCGTTGCCATGATTTCCTGAGTCTTTAAGCTTTGTATAACCCATTTTGACCATTGAGATCAGATTCTAAAAATGTCTTCTACATCCTGACAGTTTTCTGAAAAAGCTATGTTTCTGTCAGTGGTTCTTCGATTTTTCAAAAATAGCAGACCTACAAGCTCGTAGCGCGCCACTCGGTGGCGCGCTATGAGCTTGTAGATCTGCTATTTTTCAATAGCTAAAGCATAGCATAATGCTAACACCAAAAGGGTTTCCCCAGATCACACAGACTTAATAAGGACCCGATCCTGCGTTGTCTAGTTTTTGATTTGCTGTAGCACTGTGGTTTCCAACCCTTTTCATATCAAGGCCCATTATTTTGTTCAGCATTTGAGCCACGGAACCATCATTGGATGAGATTTAGCCTCTCAGAACCCAAACTAAAGAATATGTTGTTGTCATTATTGCATAAGACTTTGTCTACGATGCCATGCTTTTGGCAAACGTTGATCAAAATAACAATTCTTCTGCATTCTCTAATTGTGTAGACTTCTTGTAAGTGAAGTAATGCAGATGTTTAACAATAATTTGACTTTTGAGAGCGTAAAATGAAACATGGTTTTATTTTTACGCTCTCAAGAGTTAGCATTATGTTATGCTTTAGCTATTGAAAAATAGCAGATCTACAAGCTCATAGCGCGCCACCGAGTGGCGCGCTACGAGCTTGTAGGTCTGCTATTTTTGAAAAATCGAAGAACGACTGACATAGAAACAGAGCTTTTTCAGAAAACTGTCAGGATGTAGAAGACATTTTTAGAATCTGATCTCAGGTCAAAATGGGTTAAAGATCTATAAGGGTCCATTTGGTTACCAACTCCAACATTTAGCTGGGGACCACATGGAACCCCCTCAAGGACCACTGGTTGAGAACCACTGCTGTAGTTATGATGCATTGGCCAGGTCTCACTTTAAAATATGATTAGAGAGAGAGAGAGAGAGAGAGAGAGAGAGAGAGAGAGAGAGAGAGAGCGTGCTATCCAAATGCTGCCACCGACGGGCACGGCTGATAATACTGTGCCAACACATTGTGGTCGGGCATTGGCTTATCTCTCACACACCACCCACCACTGGGTCCCAGCTAGCTGCCCCCTGCCTGGCCTGCCTGCCTGCCTTCATGCCTGCCTGCCGTACCCTGCAGTGTGGGAAAAGAAATAAGAATAAGAAAAATAAGTATATTCGCACAGATTTTGTGATATTATGAACAGGCTGATATAGACTTGACTCAAACCAAACCTGCAGAAATCAAGGCCGTGCCTCTCGCACACATCCAACAAGTTCATCTCGTCGTTGTCTCATCATATCATACTTGTTGTCTTGCAGCGTATAGATTTTATAGAACATTCAGAATATTTCTCTGGCACTATAGCCTCATGTTACCGCCTACGGTAACGGGAGCGAATGTGTTAAAGGTTACTCAAGACAGAGAACAGCGGATCACATCACTTTTTTGTTGTTGTTGTTGTTTTGTTTGTTGTGTAGAAGGAGCTCTTGGTAATAGATAAGAGTTTATGGGGTGCAGATAGAAATGAAGCATTTAAAAGGTCAGTATATCATCACATCGTCCATCTTCTTTAGATTCCTCCCATCAAGGCCTGCGGTGTGAGATATTGGAAGCAGAGGGTATACAGAGGGAGATAGGAACACCCAGCAGCCCCATGGCCTTCTCTCACTGGAAGGAGCAACATGTCATTGGAAGACCTTCACATTCACTTGGAATAAAAATGTTTCTTTGTGCTTATGATACAGTATGTTTTCTTTTCACTTTACAATTTATACCAAGGCAATCTTGTACAGGAAAGCAAAAATCCTTTAATAAGGTGGCTATAATGCATTATATATAATAATGCATAATGCATAATGCATACAAAAAGTATGCATTAAGCCAAGGCGCTTTACAGAGATTGTGTATTACATAAGCACACACACACACACACACACACACACACACACACACACACACACACACACACACACACACACACACACACATTCCTACACAGATGGCGGAGGAAACCATGCATGGCACCAACCTGCACATCGGGAGCAATTAGGGGTTCAGAGTCTTGCTCAAGGACACTTTGACACTAAGTCTGGGGGAGCCCCATCCGGTCACTCTACCCCTATCCTCGGAAACCCAGACGTTTTTATTTCCAGGGAGACGTTTTTATTTTCATGTCGCGCAGCTGCGTCTATAGATTCTCTGCCTATGCCATAGAAAGCATACTCTAGGTAGACCCCAGGCTACTCTACCCCTGAGCCACTGCCGCCCGATGAAGGCAGTTAGCTGCAAAGCGTAGGTGCATTTTAACTTTTGCAAATGCATTAGCCACCTTATTGAAGGCTTTTTATTTTCCTATACAAGAGTATCTTGGTCTCATCTCTTTTTTTGCATCAATTCTGTCACCCAGAGCACCAAAGAGCAGCTTGTTGAAGAGGCCTCCTCTGGCCTTCCTCTCTGTTCTACATTATACTACAGTACATTCATGTTTGTTCTGTTCTTTTGCCAGGTGCATTTTCCGCATACCCAGAATGCTCCTCTACGTTTGCCCTTTCCAAACTGTTAGCAGCCGTGTAGAAAACGACTCAATTAGTTCCAACTCAACTCCTCTGTGAAACGTTGTGGGAGCCAATCAAAGGTGGGGATACCCTGAGGGCCTTGTGTGTGGAACGGTATAAGCTTCAAGTTGTGGGCTGTCTGGTTATGGGCTCTTGTGGGTGCTGAAACCGTTTAGCAATGACTCCCTGCATGGCCATATAATTCAGGGGGCCTATCCGTCAAATTGTGGTGGCCATAATCTTCAATTGAACATGGAGAGAACACGCATAAAGACCCCAGTCAGGTCTGATCCCAGGACCCTCTTGCTGTGAGTCGACATTATGCTCCCAGAAAAACCTTTAAGAGCTCCATTCTCAATAGGGTTACAAGCTACGCTCATCTTAATTCATATTCGGAATAGACGCAATATTTTAGTTATCCGTTTCTGATCACTTAAAAGATCAATGGCAATTAGCCCTTTTGCTAAGTCCCTCCCCAACCCGCCCTTGTCCAATAGGCAAGAGAGAGGAGACATAATGACAAGCTGTCCTTCTCCCCCATAGAGATACATGGTAAATGACGGGATTTCTCAATATAAATAACCGATTGTTTCAGTAGCAAGAGCTTCAAAATGTCTTCTAAATCTAGTCAGCCAGGCCTGCAGTAGTCTATGCACTGGGCAAATGTGCATGACATTATTTCAATAAACTAGAAATCCTAAATGTTAGAGGGAGAAACGGTATATGTAAGAATCACTGTAGAAGACTACAGTGATTAGTATTATTGACATCACCTGGGTCGTGTAACTTTCCAGACCTTAAGATGTGTATGTGTTCCACAACACAGCCATGCAAAATAAGTTATTTTGCAAACATTGACAGCTATGAGGTGACGAAAGCTTGACCTGCATAGAAAGGGTCGCTTTTTGGGGTGGGGTTTAGAGAAGGGCTAATTGAAAGAAGAAAGAAAGAAAGAAAGAAAGAAAGAAAGAGAGAAAAAGAAAAAGAGTTATTTACCTTACTTGGCCCAAACCTTTTCGAGTCGATGTTTTTTTTCTTCCATCTATTTCAATCAACATGTAGGATGGGTCGGTGGCAGGCAGATTTTGACAGTCATCACTTGTAACTGCTCTGTGAGAAGATGGGCCTCTCATCTCCACACATCGTTTCTCCCCCCCAAAGTACCTCCATGCCATCCCGGCTGCCTCGGAGCAATAAATAACCACGGCTCCTGATTACCCAGGATGCAGCGGTGCGTCCCCGACTGCAACCCGTCATCGGAGGAAGAGCGAGGGGACATAGTTATACTCTCTCTACCCCCCGCCCCCCCGAACTCAATATGTGAAAGCCGTCGACTGAGAAACAGGAATAGAGAGAGAGCGATGGGTTTTGTGAACCCCCCCCCCCTCCCCCCATACACACATCTGCTCTTCTCTCTCATGACTACTTCCTTCATCTCCATCTCACGCTGCTGTCGAGCTGAGAGATGTACTACTACTTCAGAAGGCTTTCCCCCCCTGCTCCGCCATGCGCACAGCGTGCTCCCCTGGAAGGCAGTTAGCTCATCAAGCCCCCGGGTTTGCATCAGGGACTGTTTAATCATGGGTGGGAAAAAATGTGATCCGACACACGGGCGACAGCTGGGGAGGATATGAGTGGATGAGGGGAGGTATAGTAGTGGGTGGAGGGAGTTGGGGGTTTGGCGGAGGTGACGGGACTCTGGAGTGTTCCCCCACGCGGCATCTTGAGGTGGAAAGCAGCAGGGAGCCTCCAGGTGCAAGGTGCCAGTCAGTCAGTCAGTCGGATCATGGTAATGTGGAGAAAAGTGTCATAGGGGAAGTCACACATTATCCAGTATAGGCATGTACTGTACGTATACATACACATATCCATGCATGCATATTATAAGAGTAAGTGCACAACACACGCACACGCACACACACACACACACACACACACACACACACACACACACACACACACACACACACACACACACACACACACACACACACACACACACACACACACACTAAAACATGATCATCAGGTAATATGATTATACTAGAAGAAATATTGTGTGTGTGGGGGGGGGGATTATATTGGAGGGATTATATTGTGATGTCACTATATCACTGTCATTTCGATTGGGCCTTTTGACCTGGGCCTCGATTGGACCTTTTGAGGAACCAAAAATACACAGGGAAGATATATTTCAATATTCTAACCACACCTGGGGGTCTATTAGAGTAACGTTAACGCCATAGACAGTAGACACATACAAAAATCACGGCACTCCATCTTTAATTGACTTATACTTAGTTGCACATGTACGGGTGTCGATACACGCCAACACCTACAACGTGTCACACTGCAACACATTGTGAACTTGTATCATCTGCTGTTTTCGGTGCGCAACACTGACATGCAACCACAATCTGGCTTAACTGTTGTGTGTTGTGCGGCGCATGCAATGCATGCATGTTTTACTTTATCGGCCAAAAAGATAGTTGTTTGCGGTTGGCACAAAAATAGTGGCGCAATCCAGGAGGTGTGTGTTGGGAGTCTAATGATTAGCGAGCCAAGCCACTGAGGGCGGTCTGTATTATAATATGACAACGCCCTACTCCGCCCAGTAGGGGAGGGGCTTCTGACCTCATATTTCTGGCAGAAGCCCTTGAAGGGTTATGTCTCCATTATGTCGAGCGCACACACACACACACACACACACACACACACACACGCACGCTTACTCACATTAAGCCAAGGACATCATGCTTCACGCTCACTTTCACACGTGTGACACACATGACTAGCCCTGCATGCTGCGCATTAACCGCAAGGGCAAGTGCAGTCACGCACTCTCCTCCTCCTCCACACACACACACATCACCGTTCCACTCATCTGGTCGTCATACCTATACTTATATCTTATTAGATACCGTCCGTCCGCCGCTCCATTCATCTCACCTCCCTTAAGTGTCACTTCCGTGAGCCGCTCTCCATCTTGTCTTGGGGACAAGAAGCATAAAGACGATAGAGGGAGGGAGGGAGGGAGGGGGTGAGGGAGGGGAGGAGTGGCCCATTGGACAGAGCGTGCGGGGGTGGGGGTGTTGTGTTGTGTTCCGTTGATGAATGTCGCTGCCTGGCGGAGGGGACCAGGGGCCGCGCTCCGTTACGAGAAGGGGTCCTGGTGGGGTTTGGCAGGGTCTTGTTTCCCTGAGCAAGCTGGAGGCCGACAGGCCTATCGATTAATCCCTCTTCTCCGCGTTGCTAATTAATTCTACCGTCCTCGCCCGTGGAGGGAAGGGGGGGGGGGGTGACAGCTCGGGCCAGGATATCCTCCACCTGGCCCTCCATGCTGTCCTTGGCCCCCACGAGGCTTCACATTATGGATGAAGACTGGTATAACTTCCAGGCTTTTCCCTGGAGGGCAAATATGTCCGTGAGCAGAATGGCCCATGCTGTTATCTCTGTATTTGGCCCTGCATGACTTCAGAAATCAGAATGCGTGTGGCTATAGAAGCAGCATGCAGTTCGCCATTTTCTTTTACAGATCTTATACTGAAGCATTCAAAATAAAAAGTTTTTGGAAATACTATTTGGAGTGTGTAACACAAACCATTCAATGCAGCTTAACCCATTTTAGTGGCGCGCTACGAGCTTGTAGGTCTGCTATTTTTGAAAAATCGAAGAACGACTGACATAGAAACATAGCTTTTTCAGAAAACTGTCGGGATGTAGAAGACATTTTTAGAATCTGATCTCAGGTCAAAATGGGTTAACCCGGCCGCCATGCATGGCATCCCATTAAAGATGGAGTGCCGCGATTTTTTCACCCCCTAAAACATGATCATCAGGTATTATGATTATACTAGTACTAAGATGTTTTTCAAAAAAAGTGTACAGAAAATGTTACATTTTTATGTGGCCACACCCACCAGTTCACCAAGTATGCCTGGTTTGCCTGGGGGGTGGTGATCCACCTGAACTGAAGCCACACCCACAGCTGTTGTTCTATGTTAACGGGGGAGGGGTTAAGGGAACGGGATGATATTGTGATTCCACTATTTCACTGTCATTTCGATTGGGCCTTTTGAGGAACCAAAAATCGCAGTATTAAAGTCTAACTCATGTTCATTAGGTGATGTAATGGTGATGTAAAACAAACGGTGCCAACACAAAAAATCTCTTTATTGTTAATGGCATTTAATGTTTGTGTTTGGGACAAGATGACGTACATTTTCCCTTCATTGTCAATGGCGTTTTTAAAACAAACATTGAACTAAAAACAAACATTAAACCTGTAGGAAAAACACACAGGGAAGACATATTTCAATATTCTAACCACACCATGTTAATACAGGAAAAAGTAGCCTATACAAAAATCACGGCACCCCATCTTTAAATATGGAGCTGCCCATAAACCGAGCCACATCCATACTGTACCACTGACTCACTGCAGGTCTTGGAGCGCAGTTTGCTAACTAAGTGACTCGAATCACTTCTACCCTAATGGGCTGCCTCCCTCCCTCCTGTTGATGCCCTGTGAGTTCTACCCTGATGGGCTGCATGGTGGGGCTGCCTCCCTCCTGTTGATGCCCTGTGAGTTATACCCTAATGGGCTGCATTGTGGGGCTGCCTCCCTCCTGTTGATGCCCTGTGAGTTATACCCTAATGAGCTGCATGGTGGGGCTGCCTCCCTCCCTCCTGTTGATGCCCTGTGAGTTCTACCCTGATGGGCTGCATGGTGGGGCTGCCTCCCTCCTGTTGATGCCCTGTGAGTTCTACCCTGATGGGCTGCATGGTGGGGCTGCCTCCCTCCCTCCTGTTGATGCCCTGTGAGTTCTACCCTGATGGGCTGCATGGTGGGGCTGCCTCCCTCCTGTTGATGCCCTGTGAGTTATACCCTAATGGGCTGCATTGTGGGGCTGCCTCCCCCCCTCCTGTTGATGCCCTGTGACTTCTACCCTGATGGGCTGCATGGTGGGGCCGCCTCCCTCCCTCCTGTTGATGTCCTGTGAGTTCTACCCTGATGAGCTGCATGGTGGGGCTGCCTCCCTCCTGTTGATGCCCTGTGAGTTCTATCCTGATGGGCTGCATGGTGGGGCTGCCTCCCTCCTGTTGATGCCCTGTGACTTCTACCCTGATGGGCTGCATGGTGGGGCTGCCTCCCTCCCTCCTGTTGATGCCCTGTGACTTCTACCCTGATGATGGGCTGCATGGTGGGGCTGCCTCCCTCCCTCCTGTTGATGCCCTGTGACTTCTACCCTGATGGGCTGCATGGTGGGGCTGCCTCCCTCCCTCCTGTTGATGCCCTGTGACTTCTACCCTGATGGGCTGCATGGTGGGGCTGCCTCCCTCCCTCCTGTTGATGCCCTGTGACTTCTACCCTGACGAGCTGCATGGTGGGGCTGCCTCCCTCCCTCCTGTTGATGCCCTGTGAGTTCTAGGCAAGAGTAAATGGATGGGCTCCCAAGGATCAATAAGCTATTAGTGTCCTGGAGAGCAGCTCTGTCCGTCTGGATTCAGCCCTGCCCGGGAGTAATCACCAGGGAAAGGCACCCAATTTCATTCCCTTCTCCCTTTCTCTAGTCTATCTCACTCTCTCGTTCTCTTGCCCTCTCTCTCTCTCTCTCTCTCTCTCTCTCTCTCTCTCTCTCTCTCTCCCTCTCTCTCTCTCTCTTCCGTTCTTTATGTCTCCAATCCCTCTTTGTCTGTCCTGCTTTTTCTCCACTCTATCTATTCTGTCCGCTGAGCCACGTCAAGGGGGAACAACGGCGTCGTGTTACACTATGTTTGGTCACACTCAAGTTGTCCCAGATTGGTGCTGTTATGGCATGATGCATTCAAAGCCCTGCCTCCTCTAAGCCTATAGGACTGCATGCTGCATGCAGTCTGATGACCATGCATGGCCGTCAAACAGCCAACAGGCCACAGCCTATCCTGGCTCGTGTTGCGCGCATGGCGTCCGAGCAGGGTGTCTGACCATTATTGTCGGTGCGTCTGCGGTCTAACCTCACTGATCTTTAATCTAGTGTAGGAGACAGCGTGCAGTTGTTGTAGTGGGATTTCAACCTGCAGGGACAAAATGAGCCTGGACACCTGAGACTCCATCCGCCGCCGCCACAAATTGGCGTGGAAGTTCCATCAAAGAGAAAATGCGTTTCTCACCCCCTCCACAGAACAAGGAGGAGAAGGAAGGGAAGGAAATAGAAACAGTGATGGGGAATTGGGGGGGGGGGGGGGATGAAAAGAGTTGGTGTGGTGGGGCGGGGGGCGGGGGGGATTTGAAAAGAACAAGATAACAGAGGAAACGAGCACAAGAGAAGATTTGTCCGGCTGCACTGCTCAGTCCTTTGTTGAGCTGCCCTGGAGAGGAGCTGCAGCTTTACTCTTCAAAATGTCATCTCTGCTAGAGCCACCCCCTCCCCTCTTACTGTACCAACAGTGCTGGCTCCAGGCACACATCACATCAGCAGGGGGGCATACATTTTTCCAAAAGGGGTACTTTGGGTTTTTTCTTCAAATATAACAAATTCTCGCCTATTTCCACAGTGATGCATTGAAAAGGGCTATATAGGCTACAATTATGCAGCAGCACCAAGAACAAACAAACAAATACAATTACCTTTTGCATATATTAACATTGTATTTCTTTTAACTTAACTATTCAATTAATATTTATAATAATCGTGAAGAACTTAAAGATTTAACATTTTGTAAACAAAATATTATGATATTGGTGGGGTAGGATACTGGCCAATCTGGACTGGAGTCTGGGTGGGTAGATCTACGAGCTTGTATATCTGAAAATGTGGCGCAAATCTTTGTATATACATTCTTTCAGAGCGAACGTTTTTAACTCAAATCTTTGCTTCTGGAACATATTTTCAGATGGGGGTCGGCGGCCAAATACATTATGATTCTGGGAATCCTTGACATGAAAAAGGTTGAGAACGACTGACATAGAAACATGGGTTTTTCAGAAAACTGTCAGGATTTAGAAGACATTTATATAATCGTCCTCAGGTCTAGGGTTAATCCATGTCACTGTGGTTTGCAGCTGGTTGTCATACTCATAATGATCAGCAGCTGGTTGTCATACTCATAATGATCCTGTGCTAAAACTACTGAACTCATTTATTTTTTTGTATAATTTCAACGTATGCTACAGCATTGGTTCTCAAACATTTGAACGGCTCTAGCAGCAGCAGTGATTCTCAGCCGTTTTACATTTCAAGGACCACCAGTTTGACATGCATTAAGCTACG
>NC_136802.1:11067433-11097363 GCF_951216825.1 Electrona antarctica
CTCCTTTCTGTATATACTCCAGTTCCAGGTCTGTGTTTGTGCTTGTTTAAGCAATCCCCCCAACGGTGGCCCATCCCTCTCTCCCTTGACACAGAAACCGAGAGGAAGCATCAAAGGTATAAATAACTTCATCAGGAACTCTGCCAGTCGGTGGAGTAAGACAGACACGGTGGAGTGTGTGTAAAGGGACAGTAATCCTCTCTACAAGCTTCAATTTCAGGTCTCGAAGCTTATGCGTCGTCCCGTCGAGCCTGTCGCGACGGGAGCTCATTAATCCATTTAGACCTGAGGACGCGTGGGTGTCGCCTCATGGCTTTCAACCACTTTAGCCATTATTTTAAACTTTAGCTGTTGAAAGATAGCAGATCTACAAGCTTTGTAGAGCTGAGAACGCATGGGTGTCACCTCATGGCTTTCAACCACTTTAGCCATTATTTTAAACTTTAGCTGTTGAAAGATAGCAGATCTACAAGCTTTGTAGAGCTGAGAACGCATGGGTGTCACCTCATGGCTTTCAACCACTTTAGCCATTATTTTAAACTTTATAGCTGCTGAAAGATAGCAGATCTACAAGCCTTGTAGATCTGCTAATTTTGAAAAATCGTGAAAATGTGGCGCAAATATTTGAATTATATATTCTTTCACAGCGAACGTTTTTAACTCATATCTTTGCTTCTGGCAGGGTCCCTGGAACAACACATTTTCAGATGTGGGTCCTTGTGGCAGCTCTGACATAGAAACATAGTTTTATCAAAAAAAACCTGTCATGATCCAGAAGGCATTTGTGGAATCTGTAGTCGGGTCTAAATGGGTTAAATGAGTTTGCAGCCCATTTTAAAACTTTAATTTGGCTCAGCCCGCGTGCGTGGCAGCAACTCGGCATGTTTGTTCTGCACAACGCGCTCTTTTTCTCTGCCTCTCTCTCTCTCTCTCTCTCTCTCTCTCTCTCTCTGCCTCTCTCTCTATCTCTCTCTCTCTCTCGCTCTCTCTCTCTCTGCCTCTCTCTCTCTCTCTCTCTCTCTCTCTCTCTCTCTCTCTCTGCCTCTCTGTCAGTCCTCCCCTTCCGTGCTGAGTCAGTGCTGGGGCTTGCACAGTGCCAGGCTTCATGGAATGATATTCTGAATATTAAAGAGGAACAGCTACTCTATCCTGGGCTACAGAGTGGCGTGTCGGAAGGTCAGGGACAGCTATATAGGGGAGGGCTGAGCGGAAGTGAGCCCGACTGCATTTGTTATTTATTCAACTTTTCCATTTCTGACACCCAAGATCCGACTGATGAAATGTGCTTCGCTAAGTGCAGAGGTTGGCTATTATCATGAGAGGTTTCCCATGCAGGGCACATTTTGGTTCGGATTAGTTTAGAGCAGTTGTTCTCAAAGTGGGGTCCGGAGACCCCTAGGGGTCCTTGAGGGAGTTCCAGGGGGTCTTCAGCTAAATAATAGTTTAGGAACCAAATTGACCCTTATGGGTCTGTAACTTTACTGCTGTTACATTGTGTGTCCTGGACTGGTGCATGAGAATAAAATGCATAATGTATTGAGTGAAATATAAGACGACTCTGATTATAAGATGACCCCCATTTTTCAAGACTCATTTGTGGAAAAAGAAAATTGAATGTCAAATAGTCTAGTCCCCGATTATAATACGACCCCATTTTTTCTCTTACGTATATTCAGCACAATAGGGTGCTATTGTTTCGACGTTTTGGACATTACAGCAGTATAGAACCAGTGATGCTGTGTGGACAGACAGAGGCCATGCAGTGTCTTGGTCATAGAACCAGTGATGCTGTGTGGACAGACAGAGGCCAGTGTCTTCATGGTCATAGAACCAGTGATGCTGTGTGGACAGACAGAGGCCATGCAGTGTCTTGGTCATAGAACCAGTGATGCTGTGTGGACAGACAGAGGCCAGTGTCTTCATGGTCATAGAACCAGTGATGCTGTGTGGACAGACAGAGGCCAGTGTCTTCATGGTCATAGAACCAGTGATGCTGTGTGGACAGACAGAGGCCATGCAGTGTCTTGGTCATAGAACCAGTGATGCTGTGTGGACAGACAGAGGCCAGTGTCTTCATGGTCATAGAACCAGTGATGCTGTGTGGACAGACAGAGGCCAGTGTCTTCATGGTCATAGAACCAGTGATGCTGTGTGGACAGAGGCCAGTGTTTTCATGGTCATAGAACCAGTGATTCTGTGTGGACAGAGGCCAGTGTCTTCATGGTCATGGAACCAGTGATGCTGTGTGGACAGACAGAGGCCAGTGTCTTCATGGTCATAGAACCAGTGATGCTGTGTGGACATTTGCATAGCATGTCGATGCTGATAAGGAGGCCAGAGTCATCGCTCTTTGTTAAGGTGTACAAGAGTCATTGATCTTTGTTAAGGTGTAGGGATGCAATCACAAACTAACTGATTACATTGAATTTAGCGATTTAAAACGGATAACATAATCAATAAATAATCTATCCCCATTTTGGGCATGTCATTCAGGACATTTGTAAAAAATTGTGGAAATAGGGGGGAGGGCATTAGCGATTCTTAAAGGAGAGTTTTGTGCTAGAAGGCTTGCTCACCTTTAGTTGCAGTTGTTTAGTCCTCATACAAGTGGTCAATCTTTTTGTGTTTGAAAAAAAAAACGCATTATTGGCTATTTCCCCTATGCCCGACAATAAGCCCTGAATGGGGCGTTGGATTGTTGTGCTAATTCGCTTATTACCATCGCTCAAAAATCATTTTTTTTGTATATATCTTCTCTCCATAATGTCAATAGTATTTGTAGCGCCACACTTTACTGCATAGTAACCCCGTTGCCGTGTTTCAGCCATAAAGCGTGAACTCTCGTCTATCGCGAGACTTCGCGAGCTCCATGCAAGTGGATGGAGCTCGTGAAGTTCCGCGATAGACTTCAGTCATGCGAGTCATGCAACACATCATACACCGGGTACGGACAGGCATTCCGAACTATAGTTCAGAGAGTCACGACATCTGGAGTCCCCCCCCCCCCCCTCCCCTGCACCTTAATTCGGTAATTGACAATTACTTTGACAGCGGCTGCTCATTAACAGCCTCACTTATGGAAAGACAATTCATCAGGTGACAGACGGCTGTGACAAGTGGCGTGCTGTGGATAATCCTGCGTATTTCCGGACGCGTGGTGGACCCTCCCCACTCCACTAACAATGTCTGAGGCGCTATAACTGTCTAACAAGCTGCTTCTCTCGTCTGTGAAGACCCCCGTCCGACTCAAGTAAAGTTGGACGCCTTCCCAGAGCAATTAGCTGAGCCCGCATGCCTGTTTGATTAATACGCCGACGAAAATTAGCTTCTCCCTGCAGCCGCCTGTCTCGGCTAAACTGTCACCGATCCGCGGCCCGGCTGGCACCTGTCAGCTTGTCAGACACTGTCGATTAATTTGGAGGGCGTATGTAGGACAGGAAAAAAACTGTTATGTATGTTGGACTTACATAACAGTAATCAAATTTTGATTTTAGTTTTAGTCATAGTCTCTTGAATAGTTTTCATTTAGTTTTAGTCACATTTTAGTCACCTGAAATGTTTTAGTGTTAGTCTAGATTTGTCGACTAAATATCATACAATTTTAGTCCACTAAATCTACAGTTGATTTAAAAGTGTAAAATGACTTATACTGGATCTCTTGTCCACTAGTCCCTTCCTAACATTTTAGTCTATAGTTTTTATTTGTTGACGAAATTGTCAAAATACTATTTAGTCATCATAGCTTAGTTTTAATTTAGCTTCCATTTACTTTTCGTCAGTGAAAAAAGGTAGTCGACGAACATTTTCTGTCATAGTGTTAGTCGACGAAATCAACACTGCAAAGATGTGACAGACCTCTTTGCCATTTTGAGCTCTCTCTCTCTCTCTCTCTCTCTCTCTCTCTCTCTCTCTCTCTCTCTCTCTCTCTCTCTCTCTCTCTCTCTCTCCGTATCCCTGTTTCCATCCACTTTGGCAGTGTCACATCGCCAACATTACCCCGCGCTCGCTCGCTCGCTCGCTCAGCCACCCTGGCACAATCCATACATGCATGACAGATAGGGAATAGATATCGAAACTGGCAGTCCCAATAATTAGAAAAAGGCAATTGGCTGGGGCCAGCGAGACCCCGTTTCCCTATTGGCTGGGGCCAGCGAGACCCCGTTTCCCTGGCGGATAAGCAGCAATCGCTTATACGCCGGGGGGGGGCCGGGTGTCCCAGGGCTGTTTACTCAGGCAGTCACAAGGCATGCAAGACTTATTGGGCATCGGTAATGCTCTGTCTCTGGGATCCACTCGATCAAAAGCAATCGACTAGCTAATCAACAGATGTAATAGTATACGGCGGCGGGGCCGCTGCTTCTGAGAGCAGCAGATGTACTATTGCGGCGGTAGAAGAAAATCAGATGCGTAAACAAACAACAGCAGACCCTCCCATGCCTCTCGCTCTGATGCTCCATTGCACATTATGCATGCGCACAGCGTTCCCCACAGGTTCAGACGAGGTGAAGACGAGGGGGAGACAGACGTCCGGCAGCGAGTGCCGAGTACAGGGCCACGGCCCACCCGCTGAGCTAACAAGTGCCCCAGATCGGTGAGCTATATCTCTGTGGGTCAAATGGCCCGGAGGTTGTGTGCACCCTGCAGACGCTGCAGCTGTGTCTGACGTTACCCCGCTGCTCCCTGTCTGACTTCAGGCGGTTCGAAGGCTCTAGGCTGGAAGACCTCGAGTCTTCTCCGTCTGAGATGGAGAAATAACCCTGCATGCACCGCCCGACAACCCTCCCCCTCCCCCACCGCCGACAGCGTTCTGCCAGATCATTACCGCTGCATGGTGGATCCTCTGGGGGGGGTTAGAGACACCGGGAGGCCAATGAACTTTTCCTACCCTATATTCGCCGAACCCTACTTCTACTGGTAGGAAGAAGTATAGAGGGCCTGCCGCGGGGAGGGGCATTCTCACATTCTAACACAGCCTGAAAAGCCCTTTCTGGCAGCCAGGTCGGTACCGTGCTTCACTAATATCATTCAACCCTCCGGGTTTGAATTTTTTAAGATTCGTTTTTGGCTTTTCTGCCTTTATTGATAGATAGATACAAGTGAAGAATGACAGGAAAGAGGGAGACATTGCAGCAAAGGTTGTCATAAACGGCACTCGAACACGCAACGCGCTGTCAGGCCAGAGCCTGTATGTGTCATGTGCCGTCTCTAGCGACCTTGAGCCCGGAGAGAGAGAGTCACCACAGAGCGTGCTAAAGCGTGCGAGTTGCCGTGTTGAACGTTGCCAAGTTTGCTAGAGCCGACTCAGCCCTGTCTGAGTTGCAACCCGAATAGTAAATCATGAAAAGTGGTTACACCTGTCTGGGTTTTATATAATGTATTTAACCAATGGAAAGTATCAACAATGACTTTTTTTTTCCTATTTCCTGAAAAGTTTTTCCTCGAGGTTTTAGACCTGACTGCAACAACAGGATACACACACACACACACACACACCTGTACGCACCATAAATCTCTGCCTGCTGTGAGCTGTCACCGTGGGGGCGTACCACCATGCCATGCCTGCCATCACAATTAGTGCCACATCTGGCTGGCTGATTGAGAGAGAGGGCCGCGGCAGCTGGTACAGCCACTATACCGGTGCTTAATGTGTCAATCTGAAGAGCCTCGGAAAATGGCGGGGTGGCAGCGGTGTGCGTGCACGCATGTGTGTGAGGGAGAAAGCGTAGGTTTTTTTTGTTTTGTTTTCTATACCAGCTTTAAACATATACTGTACAACATCACACTGTAGTGCCAGCCTGCACAAAAGGAAGAGCACCAATTCCCCTCTCCATTAGGGCTATTTATGCCAAATATTGCGATATCGATACGATATACGATATTCCGGTTAATTGTTGAAACATTGAAAACTAAACACAAAAAATGCATAATAACAAGGCAATATCACTCACAATATATCGATATATTGACGATATATCATTGTGATACCGTATTTTTGCGATACTGATATTACGCATGTTCATACCTCGATAACAATACGATAACTATATATTGTGCAGCCTTACTCTCCATATATACAGCAGAGCCATAGAATATAGACAGACTTCCGACATTGAGGGGGCAGAAAACAGCGCGGTCACGTTGTTCATGTACTCGCGCGAGCCCATAGACTCCAATGCATTCCGTAAACTTCCGGTGTCCCTATTCGCCAATATAAGTCTATGTAGCCCCCATGAGGTGAACTCTGTCTTACTCTATGGCTCTGATATACAGATCCTTCAGCAAAAGTTCATAATTCATTCAAAAAGTGAAACCTTCATGTATTCTAGATTCATTGGGCATAGCCTGCCCTGCGGTAAAATATTTAAAAGCTTTTTTTGATTTAGTCTTAATATGGCAGACAGTTCAACACTGCTAAATCAAAGCAAACCTGCCGCGCTTCCATAACACCTCAACAGTGCCACAGGCTGATCACCTCCATTCCACGCCCCATCGACGAAGTAATTTGTTCAAAATAAGTAGCCCAGAACATTTTCTGTATTATAATTCGGTATTATAAATCGTTCTTTTAAATGTTTGTTTTTTGTGGCTTTCGCCTTTATTTTATATATTTTATGGAGGGACAGACAGTAGGCTGACAGGAAATGGGGAGAGAGATGGGGGGGAAGACATTAAAGGCCGTCGGGATCGGGAGTCGAACCCGCAGCACACTGCCAGACTGGATTACCAGCCAAGGTGCCTGGACCACTGAGCCATGGCCCAGGCCTAAATCGTTCTTTTGAGTGGTCTCATGTTATATTCTAATACTTATACTCTACATATAATGCTGCATTCAGACTTGCAGATATAAAGATACTGCAGTCTATACCATTCATTTCCAATGGAAGCCAGCGACATGAAGGTTTGCATGCTGCTACAGAAGCTAATAAGTCGAGCTACTGTACAGTAGCTTCAACTATGGCTAAAAACTCGACAGACATGCTGTGCAGCTTTGTGTCTTTGTATCTTCTGCAGCTGCCAGTGTGAACGTAACATGTGGGTTAAGTGGTTAAGCGTTCCCAAATCTACTGCTTGTGTGTGTGCTACACTGGAGAAGCAGACAGATGCTATAGTTTTGCGTTGCCAAACTAGTGTTGTCTCTCGCAATTTTCAAATGCTTCTGGAGCAACGGAAGCTCTATCATAAAATATAAAGTGAAGAATCCTCCCCACTTCCGTTTCATCTTTACAGTCGCGCAAATGTATCCTAATATATAAATCGGAATAATCAAAACATATATAGCTTGCTGCTTAGCAGAAATGGAAATAACATCTAAAGATATTTTGAACCCATTCTGGACGGGAACTCTTTTTGGTGTTTTAACTAAGCATTATGTTATACTTTAGCTATTGAAAAATATCAGATCTACAAGCTCATAGCGCGCCACCGAGTGGCGCGCCACAAGCTTGTAGGTCTGCTATTTTTTTTAAATCATGAAAATGCAGCACAAATCTTTGAATATATTCAGTCAGGCCTAAATAAGTCAAATAGGCCTGTATATTTGTGAACGGAAATGACAAACGGATTGCACTTCGTGTAGTTCCAGACTCTATATAAAAGCATTCGGAGATTGGTGGAATGATTGTCTGGCGACGCTAGACTAGACAGATGCTAACACACCCTTGGCGTACCTAGTCATCTCATCTCCAGATGCAAGGAATCAGGCGTCGGGCCATCGGGCCACTACACAGATGGACCGATACAGCATGTGGAGTCTGCACCACAGCAAAGATGAAGCTGTACACCATGTGGAGTCTGCACCACAGCAAAGATGAAGCTCTACACCATGTGGAGTCTGCACCACAGCAAAGATGAAGCTGTACAGCATGTGGAGTCTGCACCACAGCAAAGATGAAGCTGTACAGCATGTGGAGTCTGCACCACAGCAAAGATGAAGCTGTACAGCATGTGGAGTCTGCACCACAGCAAAGATGAAGCTGTACAGCATGTTGAATCTTTACTACAGCAAAGATGAAGCTCTACAGCATGTTGAATCTGTACCACAGCAAAGTGGGAATCTGGCTGTTTGATCTAAAACAGAAATAGGAAGAGAGATCTCGAAGTTGTGAAATGCTCACGTCCTATTTGCATAATTCACTATTACAGTACATATATTATCACATATTAAGTGATCCGATGTGAGAGATTAAAAAAAGAGAGTTCCTAAAATACATTATGTCCCTTCTGATCATCTACGGTGCAGCGAGCCACAGGCTACAAGCACAGGTTCACATGGGTCTCGATGCGTCTTTCACCTGACTTTAAGTGACGGTGAAGTGAAGGTCAGTGTCAGTCACAGCACCGCAACAGAGGCTGATCTGAGAGCGTGTGCGTGCGTGCGTGCGTGCGTGCGTGCGTGCGTGCGTGCGTGCGTGCGTGCGTTCTCTTGTCTATGATCTGTGCCACATCAAGCCACATTCGAATCAAGCCTCAGCTAAAGACATCTAATATCTTCACTCAGCGTGGTCGCTTCATCTCAGCAGGAGGGGGGGAGAGAGACAGGGAGAGAGAGAGAGAGAGAGACTCGCTCAAAATGGCAAACTGGTCTGTCACATTTTTGCAGTGTTGGTTTCGTCGACTAACACGACTAATGTTAATCGACTACCTTTTTTCACTGACGAAAACCAAATGGAAACTAAATTAAAACTAAGTTATGATGACTAAACCTAAGACTAAGTATATTGACAATTTCGTCAACAGAGAGAGAGAGAGAGAGAGAGAGAGAGAGAATGTCTCTCTTCCTTCCCTGGGTGTTTCTCCTATCTGTAGACCCCACACATAAAGGGCCTTGTCTGTCTGTCACAGGAGTATTCACTCAGATGGTATCATCTAGTATATATCAGATGGTGCCCAACACGAGTGCGGTGACATTACACGGCGCCCCATTGCATCTGCCACAGTCGGCGCTCTTGACATTTCTGTCACACGGTCTCGTCTCACTTCGGTCACAAAATGTCCGCCGTGCCGCTGACAGACAGTACATCGAGCAGAGGAGGAGAACCCGCTCCATTTTCTGTATATAGAAGCCTCGCTAATAGTGTGTGCACCGCAACAGATGCTGCAGTTCACCGGGAGGAAGTTAATAGTTTAATTAAAGCCGTCTTTAAGTTGTTTTTTTTGCTTCTGGTGAGGGAATGCCGTTTTCTCCTGCGAGTTATCTAGGTGGGTGGGAGGGAGGGAGGGAGGGCGGGGGGAGGCGGTATGGCGTCGCTGAGGGCACTGCAGAGTCGTCAGTGCGTGCCGCGGCGCTAATATGCTCGCCCGTAATGAGCATCACACACTGCATACATTTAGTGGGCGGTGTGCGTGGAGGAAAGCACCTTGAGGATAGCGTAATGAACTATTTACATTCCTCTGCAGCTGCTGCCTCGTACACTGGGGGAGACCTCAGAACAGCGCAGTGCTGGCGTCAAAAACAAGAATGGCGGTGGGGAGAGGGGTGTGGGGGGGGGGGGACCCCCCCAATTACGGTGCTCTGTTTCCTCGGGAGCCAGCGATGATAAACAGCGCAGGATATCACCGCCGACGGCTTTTTTTGCTCGTTTGCAACGCGGGAGTTGATGTATCCTCTCTCTGTCATGCACCGCATTAACTCGTAAATCCAACAGAATATCTGCTATACTGAACACAATACAATACACAATATCTTATAGCTACAGATTAGGACCAATGTCTGTTTCATTATCTTCCCCACACACTTTCTTTGTATAGAACGTCCCCTGGCTGGACTTTCTAATACAGCCTCAAAGACACGGCATGAATTCCCTGACATCTGGCTAAATCACCCACACGCCATTGGCAGCTATACAGTCAGAGCTCCATCTTCACCCACGGAACATGTCTCACCCTGTTTACCGCAGATAACCAGGATCATAAGGCGCTTGGTGGGACCACGCAGAAGCTCTGTCTGCACATGATCAAAGTGGCATGTCGCGGTTCTCCATTTCTGGACATCGACCAGATGTCTTGTCTTGTGTCGCTTCAGTGGAAATCATCTGTCTTATCTCTTATTGGCTCCTTTTGCGTATTATTTATTTAATCCCTTCCTGTGCGATAGGGAAGGGTATCACTTTGCGCTTTCTTCTCATGTGACAGACGGGCCATCAGTTCCTATCCCTGGAGATCTGAGGACAAGTCATTTATCACTTTTTCAGATGTCTGCGCTATATATACGTATACGGTGTCAAGCCAACGCAAAGAACCACAGTGGAAACAAGAAACCATCATGGTGTCCTTTTCGCCTAAAAGGTTGTTGTGCTTTTTACATTTTCTGTCTAATAAAGCAGTGGTTCCCAAACTTTTTCGTGTCAAGGACCCCCAAATCAACATTTATTAGGCCGCAGACCCCCCATTTGAAAACATATGCCAGTGACCCCGATAAGGGAGGATTTTTACGGCTCTAGCAGTGATTCGAACCCGTTTAATTTCAAGGACCGCCAGTTTCACATGCATATTAGTCTACGGACCTCCATTTAATGGCATTTCTATCTCTGGGACCCCCATTTATATTGTAAAATCAATGTTAATCTAACTCTGAGAGTGTACAAATGGAACCAAATGGACCCTAACGGGTCCATTTGGTTCCATTTGTACACTCTCAGAGATACAAACCCATAAGGGTCCATTTGATTCCAAACTATCATTTAGCTGGGTACCCCCTGGAACTCCCTCAAGGACCCCTGGGGGTCCCCGGACCGCACTTTGGGAACCACTGTAATAAAGTATATGCAATCAAAGTAATCAATCAATCAAAAGCTTCAGCATGGGAAGACTGCGGATGAATGCTGGCTGACTGAACAAAACACACTTTTTCATGGAAACACACATTTCCGTCCTGACCTCCATGCAGTGGTCAGTGGCCCTCCCTCCCCTCCCTCCTATAACCTCTTGTTGCGGAATGTTAAAAAGACCACAACCCGACACTGAGATCTCTGAAGACACCCACAATAAGACAATTACAAAGGCATCCTATAAATACATTTACTGCCAAAGCTGCAATATCGCAACTTTTATCTCTTTATATCAATATGACACGGTTACGCTGACCCGGTTGCTAGGCAATGCCTTCGTCACCCCCAGCACCAGGAGACGTATGCGCGCGACACGCATCTCATAGGGTTTCATTAAAAGTAGGGTCTCCTTCGTCTGTTCGCTGAGAAAAATGCGGCGCTGTCCGCAGTGATGATGATCCATCCGAGGCTCGGATGTGATGCGAGATTTTTATTTTCATCACGTCGCGATCGACATATTACCGTTTATGGCGAAAGATAAACATTATGAGCTAATGCTAACATCAGCCGTGTCTTCTTCTCGCAGTGTGCGAGGCCGGGGAGACTGGATGGAAATGTGTAGGAATCCAGTCATTTCCGTTGGCCAAGGATTTGATAACTTATGTTTGAGACGGATTCGGGAAAGGGCAATAATGGTGTCTTGGCAGCTCTCCTTGAAAACATACAGACAGACGGCTACAGTTAATGATACAAATGTCAGAATGCTGCTAACTTTATGCCCTCACTAAGAACAGGAAAGTGGACTCTTATCATTGCTGTTGTCAGCTCTTTGCACTGCAGCTCCCCGTCTGTCTATCAAAGAATACATTTTAAAAATACTGTTGGTTTGGTTCAAACAGCATTGGCCTTCTGCTCCCTCATGAAGCACCCAGACATCTTCAGGTCATCTGTATGGAACGCAGCTATGGGTCGTTATTACTGTAGTAGTTTTCTTCTGGAAGTCTCCTACAACGCTCAGTTGTTTTATAACAAAAGCTGAAGACTTCTCGGTTCACGGCTGCCTTTTATTGAGGTTTTTTTTTCATTCATGTATTGTGCTGCACCATAACTCTATTTGTTTTATTTGAGCCTATTCGTATTTTCTATTCCTTACTTTTAGAATACAGTACTTTAGCACCTTGTCTTAGTGCTGTGTGTGTGTGTGTGTGTGTGTGTGTGTGTGTGTGTGTGTGTGTGTGTGTGTGTGTGTGTGTGTGTGTGTGTGTGTGTGTGTGTGTGTGTGTGTGTGTGTGTGTGTGTGTGTGGTGTGTGTGTGTGTTGTGTAACACTTTGAAAGCCCTTCGTTCTGACACCCCCCCCCCCCCCCCCCACACACACCTCCTCTCTCTCGGGAGCTGCTCTGTGGCGTGAACTGACATGGTGGAACGGATCTTTCACCTAACCTCCTGTTAATTATACTTCTGCTTTATTAGTTATCAAGCCAATTACACTGCCACGGTTCCCTGGCTGAAATAACCCTTCATGTTATCTTATATACAGTGCAGTGATGGCTGCGGTGTGTGTGTGTGTGTGTGTGTGTGTGTGTGTGTGTGTGTGGGTGTGGGTGTGTGTGGGGGTGTGTGTGTGTGGGTGGGGCGTTCAATCATATTTTCCTTAGCTGCAAGTAAATTAACCTCCCAGAGCAGTGCCTGTGGTTACAGCTGCACTGGAGATGATCAGAAGGGACAGGCTGTATTTTTAGAACTCTCTTTTTTTTAATCTCTCACATCGGATCACTTAATACAGTATGTGATTTATGTACTAGTATAGTGTATTATGCTAATAGGACGTGAGCATTTCAACAACTCCCATCTCTCTCTCTTCCTATTTTCTTGTTCGGATCAAACGGCCAGATTCCCACTTCGCTGTTGTGTAGGTTCATCTGTGTGGTCGCCCAATATGGTACAAACTCCTCATTTCATGAGATTTAGCTTCTCATATCCCAAAAAAACTAAGAATATTTTGTTGTCGTTGAATAATATGTTGTCCACATTTCCACGCTGTATTGATGTGGTACAATAGGATTGACAACAGGCAAACGATCAAAACACGCTTCTACATTCTCTAATGGTGGACACTTCTAAGTGATGAATAATTTCACTCTTCCCTTACGGGTCCATTTGGTTTCATTTTGCGCTCTCAAGAGTTAAAGATATATAAGTTTCATTTTGGTTACCAACTCTCCGTCATTTAGCTGAGGACCACCTGGAACCCCCTCAAGGACCACTGGTGGTCCCCGGACCACTGCTGTGGGTTTATCGCCCATTGGACCCACGTCTGGGCCGTCCTCGGCTTCTTCTCATCCCGACAGCGGCGCCCTGGCCGTGGGGTTGCCGTGTCGGTCAATGCCTGTCCGGGCTGTCTGGAAGTCTTTCACTACCTGTCAAAGTCACGACGGAAGCGCAAGCTGCTCTGAGTCACGCAAACTGACCGGACCTCTCTCTCTCTCTGTCTGTAACTTTGCACTGCAGGCATCCATCAGTTTCTCTCTATACTGTATATGCTTGTGTTTTTTGCTGTCCTTCTTGCACTCAATGCACCCTGATGAAGGCCTCAGGGTGAAACACGTTGGTCTTGGATTTTTCTACTTCAACTGAACAGATCTGCCTTGGAAGTTGGATCGTCTTTAAAGTTTGCCACCATCTTCCCTCCTTCCACTGTGATCATTTACTAGCTCAAAGGTATAGAACTTCTAAAGAACTCTTGTCCTATATTGAAACCCTCTCCAAGAGCACCTGTTTGCAGTAATCTACATCTAAGGAGTCAAGGACCCACAAAGCACTTCTTCTTTTTTCTTAACATATAGTACTAAGTTGACAGGGCTTTATTAATATGTGCGCTTCTGTTTTCTCTCTACACCAAATCTCTTCTCCAAAAATAGCAGATCTATAAGCGTTGGCCTGGATGTCTGGAGTAGAGGTCTGGGCACCTACTGTATATAGTCTGGTAATCCAGCGTGTCCAGATCCCGACAACCTTTTGCTGCGGTGTCACCCCCATCGTTCTCCCCATTTCCCATCAGTCTACTGTATATTAATAAAGGCATAAAATAAATATCAAATAAAGGCATAAAAAAGAAAAAGAAAAGAAGAAAAAAAAGATCTAGGAGCGTTTTTTGAGCTTTTATAGATCAGATTCTTTGCCAGATGTTCGTCCCAGAATAGACGCACGTCGAGGGTTCAAGCGGCTAACCATCTTTCTATGAATTCATCACGTCCACGTCTGCTTTGCTTATGTTTTCCTTGTTATCTTCTCTGTCTTCTATCTGTCTCACCTTTCTCGCCGGAGACCCAAAGCTAGAAAAAACAAAGTGCAAAAGGGTCCTGCCATTAATTTGTTCCAGTCAACCAGGATTTAGCCAACTCTGTAATTGGCCTGCGGTTAATCCCTGCCTTTCTCCTCCTCAGCCACTTTCAATGGAGGGTGAATGACTTCTTCTTCTGCCTGTAGCCCAAATTGGCTCAAGGCGCGTGCATCCGTGCGCGTGTGTTTGTGCGTGCGTGTGACTCATGCGTGCATGAAATAAGAATTAAGGAACTGTGAAAAGGTTCTGGGCGTGAGAGGCTAGCTCCTGGCTTGTAACACGCCGTCAATTAAAAGGGTTTGCAGGCGGAGGAGATTATGTATGAAGGTATGAGGAGGAGAGAGGCTGGTATGTGAAATATGCAGTAGCTGTGCTCTCAGCTTTGGTGGACGACACGTGTGCTAATTCTTTTTTATTTATTTTTTTAACACGCGTTAGCATCCTTCGGGTGGAAGGGGCGTAAAGCTGTCATGGGGGAAAAAAAGCACGTGGATTTGCGAGTGGCCCATCTGGATTGCCGAGCAGTATGGATTACCATGCAGATGAGATACCTTCGGAACACCAGATTAATAGTGATGGGAAGATAACATGCCACAAAGAATTCATTATTTCTCCCCCCTTGAATAAATGAGCCCTGGGCCGTTACTTGACTGCTGCAGCTTCACATGGAGAGCACCATTTAATGGAAACTGATCGCACACTGAATGCATCTTATGTGGGCGTTCTGTGTGTCGGTGTCTGCGCGGCATGTTTATGTGTGTCCATGTATGTGGGCATGCTGCATACATGCGCAGTGTGTAAATCTTCTACACTGATGATGCCTGTTCTTTATGAGTGTGTGTTTCACGAGTGTGTGTGTGTGTGTGCGTGTGTGCGCGCGCGTGTGTGTGTGTGTGTGTGTGTGTGTGTGTGTGTGTGTTTGTTCCTCATTCATTTGTACGCGTAGAGAACACCGACCCTCGCTTCAGGAGGAAAGGAGAGGTTTCCTTCTGTGTGCGTACAGGCGAGCTAGTACACGCGCGCATGTTCGCATAAACGTGCCTGTATGTGAGAACGTATCTTTTGTGTGAGATATCATACCATATAACACCCCGCATTATTGGACACATGTGAGAAAGGAAGACAGTTCTAGGCTGCGGAAGTGTCAGAGGGTGTCAATCATATAATGTAGTGGGAGTGAGGGGAAGGGTGGGTGGATGATGGGTGGATGATGGGTGGATGGCGTCTCGCTCCTCTTAGCACTCACACAAGGAGGCTTACAGTGCAGATCGAAGAGCAGTTTCTGCCTGGAAACGGCCCCGTCCACGCGCATTTAAGTGAGTTTCCCGAACGCTCACTCTATCTATGGATTAAGCAATGATCCAACCGCCAGCCTCCGTCCGTCCTTGTGGTGTGTGCAGGTTTGCATCTGTAACACCATGCAGTATGTTTCACCAGTGGATACCTTTTTACAGTCTATGGTGGATACATTCAAGGTTGTACTTTATTGGTACATCTTGTGTACACAGTACACTACAGGTACATAAGAGTTAAACTTATGTTTGTTTGGCTTCCTTCAATGCAGCAGCATAGATAGCATACCGGTAACATTCAAAACTACAAAAACACAGCAAGCACTGCAAACAAAAGGATAGAATAACAAGTGCAAGAAGAAGCAATCAAAGAGTAAAAAAAATACTATCATATACATGTGCCTGGTTTCCCTGTAGTAGCAAAGTTAGGTAAACTTTTTGTGAACAGCTTCACAGTGGGTTATGTTCCATAATAACACAATTTAGTCTAAGAAGGTGCAATTCGAGGCTACAGTATGTTCCATATCTACAACAGATTTAGTTTAGAAAGGTGCAATTTGAGCATACATGCATACATACATACATACATACATACATACCTTTGCCTTTGGGGGGGAGCTCTTCTTTTGTCTTGAAGGATAGAGACTCTTGTTGCAAATAAACCTTGGTGCTTTATGGCCTTGCTTTATCAGCACTCCTGATATAATAATAATAATGAGTTAATGGACCTCATCAAAACCTCAACACTGGCATCATAAACAAAGCTCACAGTGTGATACTAAAGAAGCAGCGCACACAATAACACAAGGATATAACACACATGCAATAACTGGCATTGTTTATTGCAACAATTGTGTAGGCCAGGCAACGGTCCTCATAAAACATCATCCCATACAATGCGTTGCTAAACAGTTAACCATTAAACATCAATGTACTTTGTCCCCTCCTTGTTACCCTATAGCAGGGGTAGGCAACCTTTATTATCAGAAGAGACATTTTTGGCCCAAAAACGTATTACAATTCTATCTGGAGCCGCAAAATATGTTTGCTTTAATAAAGCAAACTTTAATTATTTGGGATTTTTCTGGTCTTTCAATATTATATTTTATTGTTTGCTAATTTCTCATTAGAAAACAATAACAAGTATACTGTACCAGTAAGCCAGCAGTAGCATGTCTTATCATGAATACATTCTTCTATTCTTCTATTTTCCTTTCTTATTTTGTACAGTTACACTGTACAGTATGTGGACCATGGTAACATTGATCAATTCTTGATAAAAAGCTTCTAATATATTATTTAGGCCCCACAATCTATAAATCTCACACTATTAAGGCAACCGGCCGGTTCCACGCGCTGCACAAAGTGCCCTTTTTTTCCACTTGAGCACCTGCCCCTCTAAATGTCTGTGCATGCCATTGACCCCTGCCCTATAGTCTACACCAAATGTCTTTGTCAAAGTCTGAAGGCCAAGCTGCTATTTTTTCACAGAATGTTCACCTGTCATGACATGGCTAGAACAGGGATGCTTACCGTACAAAAATAAAATAAAATGAATGACTCACGTCATAACTGCCAGATGCAGTAAAGAGACTATGGGCTCCATTTTCGTCACCGCTAAACCCCTTATCCCTAAACTTCTTTGTCTTTTTTTTTTACTATTTTGAAACACATTTTTGAATAGTTCAACTAGCCAATCTACATTGACACGTTGTGAGCTTGTAGCCATTTTAACTATTCAAAAATGTTTTGCAAAATAGTAAAAAAAAAAAAAAAAAGGCAAAAAAGTTTAGGGATATGGGGTTTAGCGGTGACGAAAATGGAGCCCTATGGCTTTTATCTCCCATTGGCTTAGAGGATACGGCTTCATGTTGCAGCGTTCAGACTATGGGTTTTATCTCCCATTGGCTTAGAGGATACAGCTTCATGTTGCAGCGTTCAGACTATGGGTTTTATCTCCCATTGGCTTAGAGGCGCTAAAGGCAGCCGATCATGAAAAAGTGTCCACTAGGTCCTCACTATAATAATAATAATAATATCTCAAACATATATAGCGCTTCTCTGAGTACCCAAAGACGTTGTATAGTGTCTCAACATCGACAGTATAGCCAGGTTACATCAGCTGCCTCAGAGTATAATCTAGTGAGAGATTGGCGACACGCTTTGATCTCGCCGCAAAGCGGGGTGCTATGGACTATAGTTCCAAACATTGGAACTATCCCATTGAGTTAGAATGAGCACTTCCACATTCCATTGTTACAATGGCAGTCAACGCTAGTGCCGCCATTCTCTTACTAGATTACTCTGAGCATGCCTTTGCCGTTCGCACTGAGTCAATCCTTTCCAAAGAGTGTTCATTAAGGTCCACAGTCCTTCCTGTCAGCAGTAGCACAAATCCCCCTCTCTCACACCACTGATGAGGTGGGAAGGTAGACTATCTCCTAAAAAAGAAAGAAAAGCAGGTGCGCTTCCTCTTCCAACTGCCCTTGGTTAAAGCAGTTGGTGCTCAGCTTTGACAATAACTCAACTCTTAAACCAACTAAGTGGAAAAAACGACACTCCAGATGCAAGACTGGCTCAGAGGCAATTTCTCATGTCTATTTGAGAACGCTGACGCGTTTCGGCAAACAGCCTTCTTCAGAGCAGATAGGAAAAGTCCTCAAATAAACATGAGAAATTGCATCTGAGCCAGTCTTCATTCTATTATTTTGTAGTGCTGTTTTTTCCACTTAGTTGGTTTAGGCTCTCTCGTGTTTGCTGTACAAAGCTTTTCTAGCATTTTTGCCTTCCAGTCACGGAACTCCTCAAATACCAATCTGGCTGGTTCGCCAAGTGTTCGAGCAAGTGCCTGTATACCTCGTTTTCTGTAAACAGGATCAATGCATTGTGGTCCATGTGGCCAAAGGCCCTCCAGGGGATTCAGCATCTGGACATGGTTTTATTCCGGCATTTGCTTTGAGAAACTGTAAATTGCAGATTGATAAGCCAGTTTATGGTTCATCTTGCCCCTGGACTCGAGGAACAAAAAAGGGTAATTGTTAAAATGTCGTTTTATGTGGACATGCCCCACCAGTTTATTAAGTTTGCCTAGTGGGCGGTGATGGGTGGTGATCCACCTGAACTGAAGCCGCACCCACAGCTGTTGTTGTATGATAAAGGGGGATGGGTTAGGGGAGGAGATCATATTGTGATGTCACTATATCATTGTTTTTTTTTTTCATTGGCACGTTTGACTTTCAAGGTTTCAGCCTCCAGGAAGAAGGAGAGAATAAAATAGACTCAGGAGCATCATTAAATGTGCATGTGTATATAATCTTAGTATATATACCAGCAGCATTCTTTCCCAGTGGTTGCTACCTAACCTTGCATTCATGTGAAGACAATGTTTAGCTAGTTAGTCAGTCTCTCTCTCTCTCTCTCTCTCTCTCTCTCTCTCTCTCTCTCTCTCTCTCTCTCTCTCTCTCTCTCTGAAGTACTGTCACCTCATAAACACATGAACAACTGAAGGAAAAATAATACAAAAACCACGGCACTCCATCTTTAAACGGGCTCACGTGCACTGTTCAGAATTCAGTGGATTCACCACACCTCAGGGCCACTGCACTCACCTTCAAGGCTTTCAGACCACACCTCAGGGCCACTGCACTCACCTTCAAGGCTTTCAGACCACACCTCAGGGCCACTGCACTCACCTTCAAGGCTTTCAGACCACACCTCAGGGCCACTGCACTCACCTTCAAGGCTTTCAGTATATCAATACTGAATGTGGAGACTGGCTTCCTTCCACATGTCTCTTTGCTGTTAAGTTTCATTTCATGCTTGCCAGTTCCACTCAAAACCTAGTGTTTGTTGAGGTGTCTGTGGCCAGGAATGAACAGATGCAATGATGTATAATGATTCAGCCACAAGATCCAGCTGAAAAGGTAGATATAGTTCCGACAAAATGTATCAATGGGTTGAAACAACCATTAAACTGGGCTTTGTGCCAGCCTGTGCCAAATGTTGAGCCTTCTGCTACTGTCTATGATCTATAGGCAGAACTAAATGTACGGATTGCAACGTTTTACATCTCCTTTCCCACTCATATCAAATTGCATGTAGTAGGATTAGCACATCCCTGAATTGTGGCACATCACTGTACTGTTTTCATCAGTGGTTTTTACTTGATCTCTTTCATATTTCATTAAAAACCTCTTTCCCTGCATTTGCTGCCCCAATATGGATAATGTGATTGATCTTACTAATGTAGTTTTGACTACTTTTGCACCATTGAGCTTTTCAAGTGGGCCCTATCTATATAAAGACAACCTTTATAATCCCACCATATCAGCGGACCTGAACAAAGTTGCTGTACTTCTATTAACTGATTGATCTCAAGTACCTTGTTTGGCACAATCTCCTTTTGTTTGGTTGCTACTGTACTTCAAATGCCCTTTTGTGTATAATTGTTTTCACTACTGGTGCTGTGCATGGCTGCTTACACAAGTGTGTGCCGATTAGAGTACGTTTTCAGAAAGCAAGAGTTTGCAAGCTTCTACTCGTAACGAATAGCCACGTGTTGGAGGGATGGAGCTCGATAACCGATAAAATAACAAGCTTATTGAGTTCCCGTCATCAATATGCTTTAGGCTTATCAAGCCTGTTATCGAGCATAGCGGCCCATGACGTCAGGTTTAAACAATCAAGACAAGAGGCGATCAAGAAATAAATCTAATCATCCATGCTGGTACAAACATGTCGGCCTAAAAGTGTATTGATACCTGCCAACCAGTCCGGGTAAACAAAATTACGCTTCTAAAGTGGTTTATTTTATTGGTAAAAAGGTAAATTGCCTTCCGTCTATTAGAACAGTTCTGTATTTGAAGGCCCTAGTAAAAGATACTGGTTCTGTTCAGAATTTATTGTCTCCCGTCTTTCCACAAAATAATAGAAAATGCTCGATAGTGGCCTCGATACGAACCCGGCTTGATAAGCCTGATCGATAAGGTGCTCGTTATCAATAAAAATCAACAAGCTCCATCCCTACCACGGTGTTACTGCTCTTCCATTCTCTCCACCGCCTCCTCTTCCTATATAGCAAGCTGTATACTGTGTGTACTCCGTGCCTCTTCCTATATAGCAAGCTGTATACTGTGTGTACCCCGTCACCGTGCCATCTCCAGTTTATTCTGTCAACTTGTCCTGCTCCATCATCATGCTGGGCGGGTTGGTGCTGACAGCAGTCCCAGCAGGTGGAGTAGCATCCAGAGCCTCTGGCTGTGGTTGCTTTACACACTTTATAGTTTATATTGCCAAAATGTGGCACATATTATATATATATATATACACACGTATATACCTGTGTGTATACCTAGCTTTGTCTCATGGGGTGTGAAAGATGTTCCAGACATTGCAGTGTGTGTGTGTGTGTGTGTGTGTGTGTGTGTGTGTGTGTGTGTGTGTGTGTGTGTGTGTGTGTGTGTGTGTGTGTGTGTGTGTGTGTGTGTGTGTGTGTGTGTGTGTGTGTGTGTGTGTGTGTGTGTGTGTGTGTGTCCAGCCATAAGAGTCAAAACAGTGCATGAGGGCATTAACGCTAGGCTCACAGTGACAGGGCCCTGCAGCGTCGTTCACCGTGCACAAACACACACGTGCGCGCGCCCACACACACCGAGCACAAAATATGGAATTGGAGTTGAGCTGTTCTGTGCTTGAGGCACTGTTTAAGGTTCAAGGTTACTTTATATTTTTGTTACAGGTACATAAGAGTAAAAGTTATTTTTGGTTTGGCTTCCTTCAGCCAATGCAGCAGCATAACGGTAGAATAATGATAACACGACGTGAAAAGATTAAAGAAAGGCAGAGAGTGCAACAGAGAGCAATTAAGGAGAGAATAAGATAGACTCAAGAGCATCATCATAATGTGCATGTGCATATAATCTTGGTATATACCAGCAGCACTCTTTCCCAGTGGCTGCTACTGTACCTAACCTTGTGAATACAATGTGTAGCCTCTCTCTCTCTCTCTCTCTCTCTCTCTCTCTCTCTCTTTTGATGAATTGAAAATGGTGGGCCCTATTGTAGACAAGTGTATAATGCTTTATGGTGTCACAGTTAACAGTTTTTGTATTGAGTTGTACTTGAAATGTACTGTAATTCTGCAAACTGTTAATCAATCAATCAATCAAGCTCTCTCTAAATTCAATGGAGCTTTATTGGCATGAGAAAACATGCGTTTACATTGCCAAAGCAAAAGTGTAATAAAACAATCAAGATACACCAATGTATGTACAAATACATATTGAAATGAAGGTGTAAACAGAGCTGTGTTACATTAACACTTTGCTTGTGAAAAAAAGCATTGTGCATTTTCTGTCAGAGTTATACATCCATATACTGTAGGAGAGGTTATCTCTCTCTCTCTCTATCTCTCATATTTTCCCTCTCTCTCTCTCTCTCTCTCTCTCTCTCTCTCTCTCTCTCTCTCTCATATATTCCCTCATTACTTTCCACTGGCTCTCTACTGCCACCGGGGCCCCTGCAGGACTTTGGGATGGCCTGCATGCTTCTGGTGCTTCTATCAGTGCAGTCTGTGCTCTTTGTATTATACGTTCGTCCCACACTTGTTCATTAGTTTTGATCTTTCATGCATGTGTGAAACGCTTTGTTTCACACAAAAGTCTGATTTGTGAAGTGCTATGCAAATCGAATCGCCTTCGCCATGCACCAACTGTTTTTCCGCTGGTGGGCATGTTGCTATTAAAAAGAAAAGTAAAAAAGAAAAGTTAAGCTGTGTTTAAAAAAGTTGAATCCCCCAAGACACGATCCACGATCTCCAAATCGCAGTTCACTCACAGTTTGGAGAGATTATTATGGGTTTAAATTATAAACGGCTTGTCATACAACATTTTAGAATGAAACTTTTGACAGATGGGTATAGAGCGGCAGTTTGGGGAAACAGAAGTTTCCCTGGTTTTATCCCCGGCTCTCTGACTGCTGGCTTCGTGTCAAATTGTCCTTAAGCAAGACATTGACATTTTCGACTGCTCCCTGGAAGCCCTCCAATAGCTGTCCACTGCTCCTATAATAGTTAGTATGGGTTTAATGTAAAGAACCAACTCCAGGCCAAAACTACAACTAAAAAGGGACATATATGCCATGAATTAGAGTGACTCTAATTCATGGCATATTATGTTTATGTTTGTCTTATTATTAGACAAACATAAAACGTCTGTCTCATCCATGCCCCACCTTGTGACGTCATGTGACTGCCAAGTCCATGGACTCGACCTGAACATCGTTAATGTGGGATTGGCATGTGCTCATTTTATCTAATCTCATTTTGCCACGTCCCGTCCTCCATTTTGGATCAATAGCAGCTCAGCTCATTCCTGGCACGGAATGGCTGATTCCTCAAAGGGCCTGCTCTTCTTCAGACACGCGTGGGCAGTCCAAGGTTGTTGTGCCCTCTCTCTCTCTCTCTCTCTCTCTCTCTCTCTCTCTCTCTCTCTCTCTCGCTCAGGAACATTGGCACTACTTTGATGTCTATATACGTATATATATATATATATATATATATATATATATATATATTCTCTTTCTTTGCAAATGTGATTGGATTTTCTAGTGCGTGCATGTGCGTGCATGCATGCGTGTGTGTGTGTGTGTGTGTGGTGTGTGTGTGTGTGTGTTTGTGTGTGTGTCTGTGTGTTTATGTGAGTGAAAGCGAGGGGGAGAGAGAGCTTAAGAGACGGAAAATGAGCAATCACCATTTGCCTATAAATTACGGGTGATGGTTTGAATTGCTACTGTATGTGTTGCAGTTTCAACTATAGTAATTATACTTCCCTTTCTGCTTTTCTGAACTCCATTTCTAATTGGCCTGTCCTTTAGCCAGCGGCTCTATCAGCCACGGTATAGTTCTGACAGACTGCCAACAACCCGTCCTCCCACTTATTTGCTTATACAACAGTGGACTGTCAGGGAGGTAATTTCACCAGAGTGCCACTGTCTCTTTCATCTTAGATCTGTTGATTGCATTACTCTTCAATAAGGCTTGCCCTGCATGCCCTATAGACATAATTATCGTCCCTATCGGGTGGAAACCTCCATAATTATGTTACTTTTCAGGATACAGATAATAAACTGAGCGGTGCTACACTACACTGTTGTTGTCGTGAACGTAGGTCGCATTTACTATGAAAACCTGCATCTCCCGTCCGTCCGTCCGTCCGTCCGTCAGTGTGTTAGTCACCCCACGGCCTATGGTCACGCCTTGTGACATCACACCTCCATATTTGGTCATGCCTCGTGACTTCACGCCTCCATGTATGGTCACGCCTCGTGACATCACGGTTCGTGACACGTTGTTCTGGAATCTTTTGGAGAGCACTTATAACACAGTTAAACAACATAATGAGACAGACACAATTCAGAGTTTCAAAGTATCAGAATCTTGTATTTGAATACGGAGCCAGCGTCAAGCGTTACAATGGAACACCATACTGACTCAACACAGTCAGACTTCAGCTTAAATACATTCCTACCCCCCTCAGGGAGTAGGTGGGTCTTAACAGATGAGACAATAGAGAGTATGCACATGCTTAAAGTGAATGGCACATCGAGTGGCAAATCGAGTGGCAAAGCAACAGGCAAAGTGAGTTTAACATTGTTTAACGTTGTTTAATGCAATCAGATATGACTTTTCTGTGTGGATGTATGGGCTGTCAAGGCCAGAAAGTAGTTTTTTGCCACTCAGTAGGCGTTCCTGCATAACTTCCTGGTTTGATGATGATGTCACGTGCATACCCTCTATGGGAAGACCCTTCTCTCAGTCCACAAGTCACAGGTCAAATGTCAGTAAAGACAGAAAACAGCTTCTCATAGTTTAGTTTCCCATGAGTGATTTGATCTCCTTAAATGTATAACTTAGTGTATTCCACATTTCCTCGACAACGTCACGCCACCATTTATGGCCGTCTCCATATGTGAAGATCACGAACACTGACCTCATCTAACCCTGGATAACATGCACACATGGAGAAGACTACATCTTACATCTACATCTTAAAAGCCTTATCAGGGAGATTGCAGGATGAACCCCTACTGATTCTTGCAACCCCGTGGGCTTTTCTGTAGCACCAGCCTTCAACCAAGGCAACATGGCCTCTACGGGCCGTTATAGAAGCATGGTTAGTCTTGTGAATATTCATCTTTATTTTAATTTTAATTTTTAATATTTTGCTTTTGCCACTGATCTCTCTCTTAGCAGCAGCAGCAGCATCAACCATGAATTTATTATTATTTTTCTCCCCTCATCCTCCCTGGACTGAACGCCCCCATGAATATATGATAGCCATGATTCTCGGTAGCAGTCAAAGTGTGCCAGTGTAAAACCTCCAGTCTGCTATGTGAGGCCCACTGGGCCCCTGAAGGACACAGAAGCAGCAGGAGAGGTTGCAGTGGGCGCGTGCCAAGAACCAGGAAGAGGTGCTCGGAATGTGGGTCAGTCACATTGCACCGCCAACCCCCTCATGCACCCGTCAACCTCCCTGCCGCCCACAGCTGCAACTTGACCCAGTGGCAGCAAATTTCTATGTTATAGTCTTTGGAATGAAACTTCATTTACTTTTGGTCATTATTTTAGTCATCTGAAATGTTTTAGTGTTTCTTTAGTGTTCTAGTTTAAAGTCTACTCTGGTCTAGTTTCTATCTAATTGTAGTCGACTAAATCTACAGTTGATTTAGTCGAGTAAAAAATATTTTGTCGGTCCTTGATGCTGTCGTAATGGCTGATTTTCACACTGAAAATAGCCGATCTACAAGCGTTGTGAGCAATTTTCAGCATGCAACTAAGTGTAGAATGACTTATACTGGATCTCTTGTCCACTAGTCCCTCCCTAACATTTTAGTCTAGTTTTTTATCTGTTGACGAAATTGTTAAATATTTAGTCTTAGTTTTAGTTTTTTAGTTTTAGTTTTTAGCGTTTAGAGTTTTCATTTAGTTTCCATGTAGTTTTCATCATTGAAAATGATGAAAATGATGAGAACATTTTTCGTCATAGTATTAATCAACGAAATAAATAAACACTTACCCGCACAACCCTGAAACCCTGAGTGCTGTGATGTCCCCCCCCCCTAAAACATGATCATCAGGTGTTATGATTATACTAGGAGGTAGTGTTTTTCAAAAAAAGTGTACATAAAATGATGTTTTTATGTGGCCACACCCACCAGTTCATTACAAGTATACCTGGATTTCACCTTAGCACCTGAACTGAAACCTCATCCACAGCTGTTGTATGATAATGCTGTGCCGAATATAAGACGACTCTGATTATAAGACGACCCCCATTTTTCAAAACTCATTTGTGGAAAAAGAACATTGAATGTCCCCTATTATAATATGACCTATTATAATACGATTTCTTTTTTTAGGATATTTCCATTGGAAAAAAACAAAACATAGTCTTATATTCAGCACAATAGGGTCAAAATCACGGCGCTCCATCTTGAAGTAAAGAAACAACAACTTAGAATTCAACACGAGAGCCGTATACCGTCGCCAAACGGCATTTTATTCTGATTATGATTCTCCTCTGCTGGGCTGGAGGCAGCGGAAACAGAGCCATCACAGACTTTCAATTAGCCATTACTGCTCTTCCTCCCTGGAAAAAGAGTGCCTGCAGTGTCCCCGACGCTCGCCTACAAACAGCTGGCCCTTCGTCGCTCGCTGCAAAACGCACGCCTGTGCCATTAATAAGCTTTATTGCAGCGTGGCTGACATTTCCATGATGTCTTTTTAATTATTTTGATTGATAGTTTTGGATGGAGATGGATCCAGGACCACGAGGGTCTGTCTGTGTGCGTGTGTGTGCATGCGTGCATGTGTGTGTGTGTGAGAAGGGAAGGTTCGGAGAAGATCTGTGATTGCTTTTGCTATAGACATAACCTTTCCAGCTCAAATGTAAATGGTGCCCCACGGCCCGGGTAGCCGACTCAGCGTATATCCGTGCCATTTAGATTGTTTTAGAGAAGGAAACAAGTTACCCTGCAGTGAATGTGCCAGTGCCACCCCCGTAGAGGTTATATCACTCTGTTTTCTTTACATGGCGGAGGCGGTGGTTCAGGGGTAGAGTGGCCAGATGGGTAGAGTGGCCAGATGGGTTCCCAGTTCGAACCCGGGCTCCCCCAGAGTTGGTGTCGAAGTGTCCTTGAGCAAGACACTGAACCCCTAATTTCTCCCGATGTGCTGTTTCGTGCCTTGCATGGTGTCCTCGGTCGGTCATCGGTGTATGAATGGGTGAATGTAATGCACAATCTATGTAAAGCGCCTTGGACGAAGGCACTATATAAATGCACCATTTTACTATGAATAAAAACATATAATTGGCCATTTTTCCTCCTTGCTGTTGATACTTTTGAAAATATGCATTATGCCAGATGTAGTACCGTATATCCTGCATAATGCATGCAGAGCATAATTTATACAAGTTTTCTTCCAATAATTTAGCATTTCAACCCAAGCTTGCTATGTGCCATTTAACATTTCCCTGCAGAAAAGTCGGTAAAGACTAAAGACTAAAAAGCTGCTCCTATCAGCGGTGCTGAGCACTAGTGACAATTACATTACGGTTTACAGGTTAGGCATTTAACAGGCACTCTCATCCCGAGCGACGTACAAAAGTGCAACATTAAACAAGCACACTTAACCCATTTTGGGCGGGAACCCCTTCTGGTGTTAGCATTATGTTATGCTTTAGCTATTGAAAAATAGCAGATCTACAAGCTCATAGCGCTTGTAGGTCTGCTAGTTTTGAAAAATCGTGAAAATGTGCCTGAAATCTTTGAATATATTTCGCTTTCAGAGCGAGTTTTTAACTCAAATCTTTGCTTCTGAGGGGGTCCCTGGAACAACATGATTTCAGAAGGGGGTCGACGGCCAAATACATCTAGTTTTGGGGGTCTTTGACATGAAAATGTTTCAAAACGACTGACACAGAAACATTTTTTCAGAAAACTGTCAGGAATTAGAAGGCATTTGTAGAATCGTCCTCAGGTCAAAATGGGTTAAAGGCACTTACTAATTTGAAAGATTAATGCTGAGCCTTTTCAAAAAACTGCGGCTCCATCGTGGCCGGAGGCCGTAATTGACGGCCAGTGTGTCTCTCACTCGCCATTCTCCTTTTTTTCTTTAATGGGTGCGGCATTAACCTCCTAATGACCTCCTAATGCTGGAGAACTTGTGGAGGAAGAAGGACAGAGGAGATTAAATTTACTGCTCGGGCCCTGAGGTCAGTCGAGTCTGGTGGTTTTTGCCAAACAAATCAAGGCATCTGTGAACAACAGCCACGAGAGTGTGGTCGAGGAAGACAATTACCACACTCTTCACAATCTGCGAAACACATTTGGTTAAAGAGAAAGGAACAAATTGTAACCAAAATGTGGGCAAACTCTTCGTGTCCATAATTAAATGGTCCATTTATATATAGTGCCTTCATCCAAGGTGCTTTACAATGATTGTGCATTACATTCACCCATGCAAGGCACCAACCAGGGAGCAATTACGGCTTCAGTTTCATGCTCAAGGACACTTGGATACCAACTTTGGGGGAGCCCACAGGGATCAAACGGGGAACCTTCTGGTTCCCACACGGCCGGTCTACCTCGAGCCTGGGTTTCGATGGGCACCGATGGGATGATTATTTTACAGCGCCGGCTACTACTAGTAGGGCGGTGTTTGCGAACGCAGTGAGCATTTACTATGAGACCCAGCAGATCATGTCTGTGTGTCTGTCTGTGTGTCACGCTGTAACACCACCCGCCCACCACCAGAGGGCGCAGCTGTATCACACACAAAAACACACACACACATGCACGCACGCACACACACACACACGCACGCACGCACGCACGCACGCACACAAAACTTAACTTAAAAAAAAACAACTTAAAAAAAAAAGTAAAAAACTTAAAAAAAACTTAACTTAAAAAAAAACTTAACTTAATCTTAAAAAACACAAAAAAAGAGAACTTAAAAAAAACCTTAAAAAATTACGTAATTTATTCTAATTGTTGTTTTTGCAATTTACGAGCTGCGTTCGCTTCCCGCGTTCGCGCGTCTTACTTGTATATAACCTCACAAAAACTATGCCTAAATCTAACCCTAACGGCCTAACCCATAACCTCAGTAAAACTATGCCTAAACCTAACCTGTAAAACAAGCACTCCTCAGCGACCATCGACACCCAGGCTCTGCAAAAACGACTCTTCCGCCCATGCCTGCATAGCAGGAAATCACGACCAACCCTAATTTGCTTGCTTCCTGCTCCAAACAGCCATCCATATAACTGGCAGATCTTCATTGCAAAACTGAAAAGCTGTGATGAAAGATTGCACACCTCGCGGCCCACGCACGCTATGCAAAACGCAACGGGAACACCTGTGCTCTGCCTCCATCGTTATACGTCTCAGAAATTCTCGTTTCAAACTATCCCCTCCTGTTGAAGGCTGCATGGCAACGACTCATATTCCATAACTTGTACTTTTAGTGTATTTAATAAATGATCGTAATGTTGTTGGACTCCACGGCACAGACAAAATCAATGGTTTTGACTGTGCCAGCTGGTCTGAAAGAAGGTGTTTGAAACGGCTGTTGTTGTCACCCTGCTTGTGGTCTGTGTGCGCGTGTATCGAATTCTCTATATTATGCTAACGAGCGCGGTTCAGAGAAGGAGCGCCTGTGGTCAGTGGCGCGGGTTCTTCTGTCCCCCATTCGCCAAAATTCTGTGTCTGCCGAACAGCCTCTGACCTGCGATTGGCCGTGGCTTGGCTAGACAGAGTGCAATATGTTGCCAAATAGATGAGACAAGTTGTGAGTCAGCATCCAAATTAGGACTTCAGATGAGACTAGATTTGTCAGGCGCGCACACGCATGCACGCACACACGCACGCACGCACTCACACGTACATGCACATGCACATGCACACACACACACGCACACACTCAAACACACATCCAGCCAGAGAGCCAATTGTGTGGGAGGAGGGAACAAACTAGAGACCATATTTGTATTCAGTGGTGTAAAGTAATTAATTTAGGTTACATACACTACATTTACCACTTCAGCAATATGTAGGCCTATACTTTGTCTATTTTAAAATTGCCGATCTACAAGACCAGACTCATTGGAACTGCACTGCAGTTGTTGGGGTACCATATTTATTCTACAGTGATTCATACTCTCCTCTCACTCCCGTATATTTGGGTCCATTCTCCGTCCCCCTCCCTGCCTGTCTGTCTCTGTCTTGCTGTCTCTTGCGTGCAGCATCAGCACAGCATCGCATACGTTGATCAAACAACAACCATGGAGGTAGAATTCTCCCCCAGGGTTTCTCTTAAAACATCCTTGAGCTTTGTTCAAGTGTTCTGTTTTCACCAAAGTTTCCGAGACCACGCCTCAGCTACTGCAGGTTTCCTTTGCTGCGACAATCAGATTCTTGAGTTTTCTTTCCTGATTTTAGTCTGACCCTCCACCACGCACACGCACACACG
>NC_136802.1:11097563-11131806 GCF_951216825.1 Electrona antarctica
AAAATGTTGTCCTCACAAGTATAGTAGTACTACCAGCACGTGTGTGTGGGTGCGTGTGTGTGTGTGCGTGCGAGCGAGCGAGTGTGTGTGTGTGTGTGCGTGTGTGTGTGTGTGTGTGTGATGAAGCGCTCCAGATCTTTCATCATAGGCTGTCAGATGCTGCCTCCTGATAGAGAGCGTCACTGAGTGGACGGGTCAGGACTCCAATCTCCCGCCACGCGCCGCGGAGAGCGGGAAACAATTCACCACCTGACGGAACCAACCTCACATACACACACACACACACACACACAGGCACGCACACGTTGCGGACGCACGTATACGCACGTTTATGGTGATGGGTTGCGAAGGTAATTGTGTGTGTGTAGGCCCACGCTATACGGCTGTGTATGTCATTTCAAACACGTATACGGTGCCACTGGACATACAACTCTGTATGCGTTGTATGTGTGTGTGTGTGCACACACACACGCACACGCACACGCGCACGCACACACACACACACACACACACACACACACACACACACACACACACACACACACACACACGAGCACGCACACACACACACACATATACATATACATACACTCTCTCTCTCTCCCCTAATAAGAGACACATTAAATATCAGTCTCTCTCTCTCTCTCTCTCTCTCTCTCTCTCTCTCTCTCTATGGGCTAATGATGCTCGCTCGGCCCATTCACTGGAGTTCTTTAATGGTAGGAAACGGTAGAAAGTGATGGTGGCGGCGGGCGGAAGACGCTGACCTGTCTTTTATTGAGAATAATGGAGTCAAAATGGCTTCCCATCAGCGCAGATATTTCCCAGGTGGCTGTCCATTTATCACTGGGCTCCTCCGGGCGACAATAATACACACACACACACACACACACACACGCACACGCACACGCGCACATGAACATACACGCGCACACATACACGCACGAACGCAACTCACACAGGTCTGGCCTAATGGTTTTATAAGCCTGCACACAAAAATGTCTCCTGGATGTATACCACCCAAATCTTGCATGTATATACTTGTATTCCCTCTGACAAATCACGCAAACCACTCCCTGCTTTGGCTGCAGGGTGGAAGTGACGTGGTTCTGTTTACCACATTGGGTCAATGTTTTTTTTTCTTGGTGGTCCCCATGGCACAAAACCAGTTTCAGATAGATAGGGGGGGGAGGTCCGCGGTCAAACACACCTTTTTCAGTTCCTGAAAATGTAACAGTTATGGATATAGATTGAGATTAACTCCACATGTCCTGCCATTGGCAATTCAGTAGATTGTCAGTGCATTGTCAGAAACAGAACTGTTCAGTAGATTGTCAGAAACAGAACTGTTCAGTAGATTGTCAGAAACAGAACAATTCAGTAGATTGTCAGTGCATTGTCAGAAACAGAACTGTTCAGTAGATTGTCAGAAACAGAACAGTTCAGTAGATTGTCAGAAACAGAACAGTTCAGGAGATTGTCAGAAACAGAACAGTTCAGTAGATTGTCAGAAACAGAACAGTTCAGGAGATTGTCAGTGTATTGTCAGAGACAGAACATTGTCAGCCAAGGTGTTATATCATGTTATTCTATATTCAGATTCCCTGAATAGATAGAGTTCCTCTGCTGTACACTTCTTTTAGGTAGCAAAAGATTTTCAGAAAACCTTCAAGATGGAGTGCCGGGATTTTTGTATTTTTGTCTTCTCTTTGTATTTAGGGTTTCTTCCCGGAGGCTGAAACCTTGACAGTCAAACGTGCCAATGAAAAAAAAAACAGTGATATAGTGACATCACAATATCATCCCCTCCCCTAACCCCTCCCCCTTTATCATACAACAACAGCTGTGGGTGCGGCTTCAGTTCAGGTGGATCACCACCCACCAGGCAAACCAGGCATACTTAGGACACGTTCGAAAATACCGCACCGGAGCGCACTCGCTTAGTTTGCATTGCACAGTGGGCTCAGTGCGCTATTTCCAAGCATGTAAACACAACATTTTAACAAATACTGTACACTTTGTTGAAAAGATTCTTCCTCCTTATATAATAATAATAGCCTACCTGATGATCATGTTTTAGGGTGAAAAAAAATCACGGCACTCAGGAAAACATCAGGAAAGCATGAAGAGTTGGAATACATGGCACGTCTATATCTGTTACAAGGTTTCAGCCCGACATACAAGCACCGATGTGCAAAATTGCAAAGCGTGGTGCATATTCTATTCCATCCAGCACCGCGCACGGCTCGCCAACTCAGATGTCGCGCCTGTCGATAGCCGTGCCGACACCACTCGCTCGCCTGCTGGCTCGCTCTGGTGTGTCTCGCACGCATCTCCAGGCCCTGCACGCTGTCGGCGCCGCCACCGCTTCCTCCCGCCTTGTTGTCAAGTGATGTAAAATAGAGAAATGTAATATAGAGAGGGGCCTCGGCAGTGCAAATGTTGTTTAGTGTCGCTCGGGCACGGTGGAATATTCATGGAAGCAGTAGGGCGCCTTTTCCGTCCCAGATTTTTAGGCGACGTGGATTTATCTTGTCTTTTTTTTGTTGTTGTCAGGCTCCGCTTAACCCATTTAGTGCGGGAACCCCTTTTGGTGTTTTAAGGATTATGTTATACTTTAGCTGTTCTACAAGCTACAAGCTCGTAGCGCGGCACTCGGTGTGTCGCGCTATGAGCTTGTAGATCTGCTATTTTTTGAAAAATCGTGAAAATGTGGTGCAAGACTTTGAATATATATTCTTTCAGAGCGAACGCTTTTAACTCATATCTTTTGGGGGTCCCTATAGCTGGAACAACCTATTTTCAGACGGGGATCGGCGGCGGCCACTTACATAATAATGTTTGGGGTCTTTGACATGAAACAGTTGGAGAACCACTGACGTCTGTAGAAACATAAGGTTTTTCAGAAAACTGTCAGGATTTATAAAGACATTTTGTAGAATCTGGTCTCAGCTCTAAACGGGTTAAGGACTGAGATTACTGCACCGAAAAATTGCTCCCAGTGGGGGATTTAAAGGCAACGTTTTATAGTCCACTCTGTTCCTCGTCTCCTCCCTTATAGTTCCCCTCACACCCTCTTCTACGCCTCACCTCTTTTCATCCTCCTCCCCTAGCTGTTGAAATGTGGTCGTTCTGTCCAGGAGAGAACTGGCCTCTCGCAGCATGCCCGAGGCTGCAGTGTTTCACTGTGAGGCAGCAACCCCATCTCACAGAAATATGGCGAAATACAGTAGCATGGAATTGCAATTCCGTGCATACATGCCTAGAAAACCCCAACATCCGAATACTGTTTTGACCGCGACAGTAGCCTCGATACCAGGCTTTCATTTTCGTCGGCGCAAAAAAAATGAAAGCCTGGAGGAACGCATTGGCCACTCTGGTCTAGAAGTGGGAGTCAACCCTAATATCAGGCCCCTCTTTCTTTCTTTTTTTTATGTTTTTTTGTGGCTCTCGCCTTTATTTTTAATATTTTTTATGGAGGGACAGACAGTAGGCTGACAGGAAATGGGGAGAGAGATGGGGGGGTGACATGCAGTAGAGGCCGTCGGGATCGGGAGTCGAGCCCGCGGCACACTGCCAGACTGGATTACCAGCCAAGGTGCCTGGACCGCTGAGCCACGGCCCAGGCCAGGCCCCTCTTTCTGACCCGAGCATGCATGAAGCATCGAGTCAGGCCCCGGCCGTTCCCTTTTCTAAAACATTGAACATCACATCGACGTCGATGAACTCCTCCTCCTCGCGCTGAATTTTTCAGCGAGGCATCTTTCTTCACCCCGACAGGCTTAATTGCACCTTTATGGATTTGTGCGCTCCGACGTGCATTGTGTACACAATGCCCTCGCTCGGTCTAATGAGCGCCGGACTGATGATGTGTATTCACATCGTATCGTATGTGTGATCACGGCCGATGGTAGAACTGACGTGCTGACGCATCATGGCTGATGGTTTGATAGAACTGACGTGCCTTTATCATGGCTGATGGTTGACGTGCCTTAATCATGGCCGATGGTTGACGTGCCTTCATCATGGCTGATGGTTTGACGTGCCTTAATCATGGCCGATGGTTGACGTGCCTTCATCATGGCTGATGGTTGACGTGCCTTCATCAATGGCTGATGGTTTTCGTCCAGCATCAATAAATGATATATTGAGGGTTTTATATTCACAAGTCACACCCCGAGCTACTGGGCCAGGGTGTTCTGCTCTGCTGGCCACGGCATTGATTTTAATAACACATGGCACACGGAGAGAATAATCAGGCGGAATAAAGGACATTGATTACCACTGCTGGTGCTGTGGAAAGGTGAATAGGCCATGCATGAATGCATGCGTGCGTGTGTGTGTGTGTGTGTGTGTGTGTGTGTGTGTGTGTGCGTGTGCGTGTGCGTGCGCGCGTGCATTCCTGCGTTTGTATATCGCACATAAAGCCCCGTATCTCCGGCAGGGAGAGAACCTCCTGAGGGTCCATTTTTGCCCCAAACAATTTTGTACCAACAATGGCTTTTTTGCACAAAGATCCGTCTCGTGTCGCAGAGACAAGCATCTGGCAGAGAGAAGCCGGTGGTTACTCGTTACCACACTGCGGAACAAATGCAGGTATACTGAGTGGGTGGGGAGGAGAGGAGATGTGGGTGCTGCTCATGGGAGGTTGTTGGTTATATAGGGTTCAAAGGGTGCGAGCGTTAATCAAGAAATAATCAATTTCATCGATTGCAAAAAAATAAAATATTTTTGTTAAATATTAAATATATTACCTATATTTCTATTTTTCGCAAATAAAGTAAATAGTGAATAGACAGTAGCTGATCTACAAGCTCATAGATCCGTTTTTCTACACAATTTATTCTACGACAAAGTATAGTCAAATCTACCGAATAAAACACATGCACATGCTAAGAAAATAATCAGTAAATGGAGCCCCATTGTGGTTGGTCTGTTGGTGATACCTCTTTGTGGGACATAATATTTGCATTCATGGCAGTCTGCATTGTCACGATGCACAAATGACCGATTGCACCCTGTATAGTGGCCAGTGTGTGCTTTGGCCAATGGGCTGCTCATCATATATATTAATTAAGTAATTCATTAAAATAAAAATGTTAACCAAAAGCATCGCTGGGTCTTTCAGGGCTAGCAGTGATTCTCAACCTGTTTAATTTCAAGGACCCCCAGTTTAATGGTATTTCTATTCCTGAGACTCCAATTTATATTGTAAAATCAATGTTAATTTAACTCTGGACCGTAACGGGTCCATTTGGTTCCATTTGTATACACTCTCAGAGTTACAGACCCATAAGGGTCCATTTGGTTCCTAACTATCATTTAGCTGGGGACCCCTGGAACTCTCCTCAAGGACCCCTGGGGGTCCCCGGACCCCACTTTGAGATCAATGTTCTCTCCAGTGTTGACAGCAAACTTGAATTTAGTCATACAGTCTTTTGAATGGAATTAGCAGGAATGGAATTTTAAAATGGGCGACTTGTGGGCAGAAGTGGTTCATGTAGAATAAACTGTTATAATTATAGAATGTAGAAGAATTGATATTTTGATCAACGTTTGCCTGTTATCTGTCCTAATGGTACCAACATCAATACAGCATGGAAATGCTGTGTATACATATTCTTTAGTTTTGGATCCGAGAGGCTATATGTCATCAAATGGTGGTCTGTGGCTCAAATGCAGGATACATAATTGACCCTGCTGTGAAAAGCCCCCCCCCCCCCCCCCCCCCCCCCCCCCCCACACACACACACACACACACACACACACACACACACACACACACACACACACTGTTGCAACCTTTCTCGCCACACACAACAAGGGAGAGGAATGATTCCATATTGTCACCGTGGCAGAGGAAGTGGGGGGGGGGGGGGGGGGGGGGATGGATGGAGATAAGAGAGCAATAGATTGGGAGGAGACGGAGAGAGAGAGACAAGGAGCGGCGACAGGGAATTAGACGAAGAAAGAGAGAAAGGAGAAAAAGAAGGCTATAGGGCACTGATAGAAAGAGAAACTGAGACACGTATACGTGGGTAAAAGAAATGGGTCGCCAGAGTGCTACGTGAGGAGGAGGAGGAGGAGGAGGAGGAGGAGGAGGAGGAGGAGGGAGAAAATCACAGCTGTCGAGAGAGAGAGAGAGAGAGAAGCAAATGAGCAGAGTGAGAAGGATGACAGACAGACAGACAGACAGACAGACAGACGACAAGAAGAGGAGATGCTCATTAAGACAAACCATTGTTCTTATAAGACATGGATTAATGAGAGAGCAACACGCACATGCACACCACACACACACACACACACACACACACACACACACACACACACACACACACACACAAACACCCCTCAGCTACTAGAGGCAATTAAGCTGTTGTCGTATTATATACCAAGTCTGCTTTTGTTTTTGATTTGTTTGTGTTGGATTGTGTGCTGATTGTGTGGGTGGTAGAGGGGCGGTGGTGTGGGTGGTAGAGGGGCGGTGGTGTGGGTGGTAGAGGGGCGGCGTTAGGGTATCACGCTAATTGACTTTGCATTATTCGTTTTTTGTTTGTATCCACAACTCTCTGTATACATGTTCTCTTACCTGCATGCATTCAGTACTTTTTCTGCGTGTGCGTGCGTGCGTGTGTGTGTGCGCGTGTGTGTGCGCGTGTGCATGTGTCGTGTGTGTGTGTGGGAGGGCAGCAGGTGGTGAGGGGACACAGGTGTTAGGAGCACATGGCGTGAGCGGAGGTTGAAGCGTGCTTGTCAGTGTGATTGTGATATGCGCTGGCGGTGTTGTCTACTTGAGTCCGTTCCGACTCTCTTTGGCACGCATATGCTCGCACGCATGCGCGCACACACACACACATACACACGCACGCGCGCACGTATGCAGACACTCAAAATGGATGTGTGCCGTACGTATCACCCATAGAGTATATATATAATAGAGACTGAACTAGCGCGAAGCTCCGCCCCCCCAGCTATTCATGTCAGTGGAAGTTGCTCAGTGGCGTTTTGAAGCACCCGGAAGACTGCCGGAAGTCCCTCCCAGGACCTCAACTTTGAGGTCCTGAGTGACGTAGGGCAACCGAGCGCTCAACGTTAAAGCCCAGCTGCACGGGGTTTCCCGGTCATGAATCCACGGGTCCGCCTGTAGTCCCTCCTCCTACCACTAGGACCCAGAGCTTCAACGTTGGAAAGTCTGCCTGCCCCCTTGGTATCACCCCACAACAAGAAGAAAATGGAGGTTGACTCAAGCGGATCAAATTATACATACAGTACAAACAGAAAATTGCTGACAGGCAATCTAAATCTGAAAACTTTTTTGTTGCAGATTATGAGATTCATCCAAGGAAATTGCTTATTTATTAGTCTGTACAGTACGTGAGTTGTTTTGTCAGTCTCTCTCTCGCACGCACACACACACACACACACACACACATGCACACACACGTGCGCACACGTGCACACACGTGCACACACGTACGTGTGCATTGGTGCGTGAGTGATTCTTACCTTGTGTCTCCGCTGACGACGCTCTACCGTTCCGTGAACGTGCGTGAGGCTCGCGCACAGCAGGGGAGATTATATTCGTCTCTCCTTCGCATGTATTACAGTGTCATTATATCACTGGCCATACGTGTCTCTGCGACGCTAGCAAACATGGCGCTGTGTATTATCGGGAGCCTCCTTGACTAGCATTATGTATTATTCATGAGTCTGTAATTCAATTACATACAGTAGCAGAGGGAGGGATACGAGCCAAGCTAGCGCCGCACACACAACCAGGCGTGCATGTCTGAATTTTTTCATCTGGCATGCATGTCGTCTGAATTTTCCGTGTGGCGAAACGCAGCGTCCATTATTAGCGGACGCTGCGTTGTGTGTGCGTGTGTGTGTGGGCGCGTGCGTGCATGCGTGCACGTGACTAAAGATGAATGTTGTTCAAGTTAAATGAACAATCACGCATGCATGCTCATGCACTCATTGGTGGATGTTGGGTGAAACGTTGCTATGTTAGTGTAAACACAAACAAGACATCGGGAAGACATGTCTTGACACAAAAAATAAAACTAATCTGATTACATGAACATGAAGGGGTAATATTAACCCATACCACATTAAACCTGGCACCCCTGTTTTGGGGACAATTGCTAAAACTGTTATTTCTGCTACTTTGTGTGCATGTTCATCAGAGTATATATAAGCTGGTTAAGTTGATTTCAGATATTCAGAGTAATCATTGCTGTAGAGTGTTCGGTAGCAGGGTTACCCCCATCTCTCCAGTTCTTTAATTAACGTAAAATAAATGTTTTGGATCAGGACACAAAGATAATCAGCATAGACTGTATTATGTTATTGTGTTAGCCGTGTTAGTTGTGCTTCATGCACTTCCAATTTAAATTGTTTATCCTTCTTTATCACTTCTTGATTCAATACAATTAGTATTCCAACCTGAGCATTTGTTTTCCTGTGAAAAAATAAACTAAAAAAAGGAAGGTAGAAAAAAAAGGTTAAGGTGACCTATTTCTTTCTACCTTCCTTTTCCTATAGTTTATTTCTTTTTTGTCCCTTTTGTTTTATATATCAACACACACCACCTTTAAACTTTCTGGGAGATGAAATCACCCCAAACTTATGAGGTTGCATTTCTAGTAATTGTGCTGTTTGTTGAACCAGAAAATTGCACAACCGTGCATGCGACGCGAGGCACACAGCGTGTGGAGAAGTGGAGAGACGAGAGCAATGAGGCTTTGCAGCTTCAAATATACACTTCTATTCCCCTCAGCAGCTTGTCTGCTCTCCGCCGCGTCTGTCTGGAAAGCTGACAGCCATACACAGACAAATCAATACTTTGTCAGCTTAGACGGACAAGGTAAAGCTATAAGCACAATATTCGAGCTATCGAGCTTTATTGTTGTGTGCTATGGAGTCAATATTTGCTGAAGATTCTCCCGTGTGAAAGCGTGGAAGTCAAGCTGCCAAACATCCCGGAGGCACATTTCCTTTTTGCCTAGCCTCATGTGGTTTGTGTCTGAGGGCCAGACAGAAGATCAGAATACTTAGCAGTAAAGGACAATTCACTATAGAAAAATCAATGGTCAACCCCTTCTTTATTATTCTGTTTTGAGTCAGTGTAGGGAATCTTGAAGGAGTGGGGGTCACACAAGGTTTTCAACCCTTTTCGTATCAAGGGCCATTATTTATTCTGCATTTGAGCCACGGATCCACCATGAGATGTAGCCTCTCAGACAAAACTTTGAACATTTTGTTCCATGCTGTATTGATGTTGGTACCATCAGGAGAGATTACAGGCACACGTTGATCGACATAACAATTCTTCCACATTCTCTAATTGCGTATAGACTTCTTGTGAATTAAGCAATGCAGATATTTAACAATAATTGTTTGGTTTCATTTTACACTCTCAGGAGTTCCGTCTCTGGACCTTTTGACACCCTTGCTCCTTTTTCCTCGCTCGCTTGTTATGTTCTATGTCTTGCCCTTCGTGTGCATCGTTCTTGGAGGACGAGGTAAAAGTGTGAAAACCCCCAAAAGGCTCTCAGTACACAGTACACTATAGCACAGTAGCAACAACCCTCCACACAGCCTGAGTCATGGCTGTTGAATGGCCCAAAAAGATGAAGCTCTATCATACTCCAGCTAAGTGATGAGCATGCATCTGAGGAACTAAGAGGATCAATGAATCACTTTATTTTACATGAAATACATCAAAATAGTCATCATGAATCATACATAAGCTAAGAACCAAACAGTGGTATATCTATGCTATGCTAACACTATAGAGTGCTACAGTATGTGTGCATACTGTAGCACACATACTGTGCATTCCATAGTTTTGCAGCCAGAAGGGAGAAGAGTTTGGGACGTGTGGAGCGTAGTCCTAGCTGAGTGAGTGAGAGAAGACACAAACTACATTCTACACAAGCTCATGGCCAGGACAGGGACACTGACCGGGGTTCACGTGGTCGAGCTTGACGTATGCTTTGCCGTATATGACGATGTGGTCGTGTGGAAAATGATCACGGCGTTCCCGACGCTTCGCACCGGGATGCGTTGTGACGTTGCAACTCACCGTGCTACATTGTCTGTACCATTCAAATTGACATTTGGGTTGTTCAGTTTGACCCACCAGTTTTGGAGATATGGCTTATAGAGTAATGTCTTACAGAAAACAGCGAGTTGAGAAAACAGGCTTGAAAGGTTCACTTCTATATTTCATATTTACATGTCGATTTCAGCTCTGACACTTATTTCAGACATGCTCTAGTATGTGAAGAGTCTACCTGTGCTATTAACTCATTTTGGATTTAAAAAAAAAAGAAAAAAAAAACTTCTCTAAGCTTGAGGTTGCGCGATGGCAGGCTCTCAGTCAGATGGGGGTTTGGCGGCCAAATACATTTGGGGGTCCTTGAAAAAACTGTCGTGATTTAGATTAGAAGACATTAGAATCGTACTCGGGTCTAAATGGCTTAAATTAGCACTCTGGATTTAGCTGTGTGTAAGTAGACAGAATAAATCAGCTTGAGGTGTGGGAGGTCAGGTTTATATACACACACACACACACACACACACACACACACACACACACACACACACACACACACACACACACACACACACACAGTCTCTTCTCAGCGCTCTCTCTCTCTCTCTCTCATTCAGTAAGCAGCTTTTCCTCCCAGAGGTGCTAAACAAGGACAGCGGTTAGCCGTCACGCAAGGTAAATAGAGCACAACAATTCCTGTAAATAACCAAGAAGGCAGCCTCATAAATCCATACACACACACACACACACACACACACACACACACACACACACACACACACACACACACACACACACACACATACACACACATACACACACACATACCTGTATACACAAGTGCATGCGGACACGCATGCATGCACTCACACACAGGCTATACAGTAGCCTACATTCACACACAAGCAGCACAGGTTGTTAGTAGGAAGTCACACATTTGCGTGCGTGCATGCGTGACATATAGGCCACATTTGGGGACTTTTTAGTCCCCTTTTTAGTTGTTTTGGTATTGTTGGGTATTTGTCACTGTACATCGGCACATAATATGTGATATTTGTCCTCTGCATTTACCCATCATGTTGGGTGTAGTTTGTACCACGCTGGGTAAGACCTACGCTGTTTAGAGTGTATCATTGTTTTGGGGGCGGAAGTTTGGGGATTTTGGCGGAAGTTCCGCTCAAGGAAACAACGCTTTTACAAATCAGTTTACATTCTCCGTGAATGAAACAATCAGTTTACATTCTCCGTGAATGAAACAATCAGTTTACATTCTCCGTGAATGAAACAAGAGTTCTGATAATGAAACAAGAGTTCTGATACTATCGTGTCCGGGCCGGGGAAATTCATCTGACGGATGTTCTGGCCCGACACGATGCACTCTCTGTCTTACCGTAGGTTGTGACCAGGCTTCTCTCTGCACAGATGAGTAAGGGACTGAGGGAATGGGGGACCGACGCTAAGTTTGTGCTAATATTAACACAACGGATGTGCCAGCATATTTCAAAATGGCACTAGAGTGCCAGCAGATATGGCATATTTTACTCTGAAAGGTTCCCTCACCCTTCTGTTCCCCCCAAAAACCGGGAAGCCTAATCACCCGTTCTTACCTCACGCTGGTCACGCTAAAGTCTCTCTAGAATAGTTTATATTCCAAACGAGATGCATGCTGAAGTCAGAAATGAAGACAGAACATTGTCCTTCTGGTGAAAACCATGGAGAGTTCCCTAGGATATACCAGCCATTATTTTGGAGCTGCAAACAAGGAAGTGAACGTCAGCAAGGAGTAAGGTGCGTCGGTGCAGAAGGAGAGCCCAGCCAAAAAATGTTTTGTTTTATATCAATAAAAAAGCCCTAAAGGCGTGTATACACATCCTTAGCTAAATGCAGCAACCGGAATGTTGGTCCAGAAACCATGTCATGTGGGCCGGCATGTCAAACAATAATGTGTACCAAATTGTCTCAATTCGAGTTTCATAATATAGGTGGGTGGAGGTTTCGTTTATAGGACAATAGGACATGTGTAGGTGCGTGCACGTGTGCGTGTGCGTGTGTGTGTGCATGCATGTAGGGATGAAAGCAGGTGACCAGGTTATCTGCATGCCAGCGGAAATGACTCATCTATTGAGACGTGACCTCTCTCTCCCCTCTATGTTTTACACTCCCATGTCATGCCTCTCTCTCTCTCTCTCTCTCTCTCTCTCTCTCTCTCTCTCTGTGGGTCATTCCAGCCACCCCTCATGTCATCTCTTTCTTCAACCTTCAGTCTCTGTCACTCGCTTCCCCCTGTCAGACCACCTCCACCCCCCCCCCCCCCCCCCTCTCTCTCTCTCTCTCTCTCTCTCTCTCTCTCTCTCTCTCTCTCTCTCTCGCTCTCGCTCTCTTTCTCTCCCCCTCTGCTCCCACACGGCTCACTTATACATCAGCCATATGGGATGCCAGTCAGGGATGGCATCCTTCCAATGACCTGCACCAAGGTGGGCCGTGCCAGTTGACACAGAAATGAGAACCCCCTTTACCGAAAACAGTGCAAACTGCTCCCCGCCCAGATACGATTCAGGCCACAGTCTTGTGCGCGCACGCTCGCACGAATGCACGCACACACCCACAATAAAGGACACAGTGTCATACACAGATACAATGCCACACACAGCCTCACACACAGATACAGGGGGACACAGACCAACGTTTTCTCAACTTTGGCACAGCTTTTTGCTGCATGTTTGAGCCACTGTCGCTCCTTTCCATAGAGTTTGCATTGAAGTAACTATAGTAAGCCTTGCCAATCCTTGTGGCCCATTTAGTTTTAGTCACATTTAGTTACCTGGAATGTTTTTAGTGCTGGTCTAGTTTCAGTCGACTAAACATAATACGATTTTGGTCGACTAAATCTACAGTTAATTTAGTCGACTAAAATATACTTTGGCGGGCCTTGATGCCGTCGTAATGGCTGATTTTACACATGCTGAAAATTGCCGATTTAACAAGCCCGACGAGCCTGTCGATCGGCTATTTTCAGCATGCAACCAAATGTAAAATGACTTGTGTCTTACTTTTACTGGATCTCTTGTCCTACAGTCCCTTCCTAACATTTTAATCTAATTTTTATTTGTTGACGAAATTGTCAGTATATTTAGTCTTAGTTTTCTCACAACGTGGCGCCGAAACAAAGTTGCTCGCGTGAATTCAGAATAAGCGGTGCACGTGAGAGAGAGAGAGAGCACCCGAACCACCTAAGCTGGCCCCTTTCCAAGCGAAGAAGCAGCGACTCTACACCGAGTCTCTCTCTTGCGTGACTGAACTTCTCACCCTATATATCTCTAAGGGAGATGTCAGCCACCCGTCTGAGAAAACTCATTTCGGACACTTGTATTCGCGACCTCATTCTTTCGGTCACGACACCACATGACCATTAGGTGAGAGTATAGGAACGAAGATTGCTCGGTATAGACAGAGAGCTTTGCCTTCTGGCTCAACTCTCCACGTGATGTGCAACACAAAACCCAGCGAGGTAACGCCTGTAGCGCGAGCTCCTTGTGTCTCGTATATACTCTCCATCAGCGTGCCGATCGATGCCGCCTGCAGCCATCAGCCATCAGCCCTCCAGTGATGCCCCTCCCCCCGTGAGTCATCACTGACTCAGGCGTTGCGGCAGGTTGCCACGGGGACAGACATAGCCGCCGGGAACACCTACGGGCACTGTTTTATCAGCTGCCACAAGGGTTCTGGTTTATTTTTTTCGGTCACACATGGTGCACCGTGCACGTGGACACACACACGCACACACGCACACGCTGTTAGAACAGCTCTTGGACGTGTTAGATATAGATAGAGAGAGGGAGAGACTGAAATGAGAAAAATAACCAGTGAGTCAATTCGTTCAATAACCTTACCACAGGTCTCTCGACTCGCCGAAGCTCTTATCCGCAACCCCCCCGCCGCCCAGTCCCTGGCCTTAACCCATTTTGGGTAGGAACCCCTTTTGGTGTTAGCATTATGTTATGCTTTAGCTATTGAAAAATAGCAGATCTACAAGCTCATAGCGCGCCACAGCCTGTAGCGTCTGCTATTTTTTTTAAATCAAAGAACCACTGACATAGAAACATAGCTTTTTCAGAAAACTGTCAGGATGTAGAAGACATTTTTTAGAATCTGATCTCAGGTCAAAATGGGTTAAAATTACCCCAATTTGAGAGCGAAGTCTGTCCGAGAGAAGCGCCCTCGCTTGCGAGAGCGTGTGTGGCTCTTGATAAACATGTGTCTAGACAGGTGAGAACAATAACCATTGAGTGCAGGTGAAGTGAGAGTACTAGAATAGTACCTCGTTGGTGTCAGACTTGTACGTACAAAAAAAGATCGATCCAGTGTAGTTATTATTTTTGTCATGAGGTCATGTTAAAATACTTTCCATTCGTTAAATATGTATTATTTTATGCAACCCATGGGGACACACTTAACCACTTTTGTCCCTATTTTGGGAATATATACAAGCTTCTTTTACAACTTCTGCGTGACACTGAACAAGACAGGGCATTCGCTTATGAAAACATTATACAAAGATGAAACATTACAAAGCTTCTTCTTGTTTGTACAAGGTGTGCGTGTGCTTGTGCGCGTGTGCGTGCGCGGTAGTGTACACAGTCCTGGCTGTCACGTTGTCACTTTGTATTTTCTCGGTGCTGCGTGCTCTGACATGCACTTTGTTTCTTGACACACACACACACACACACACACACACACACACACACACACACACACACACACACACACACACACACACACACACACACACACACACCCCTCAGGGAGATGGAGGTGAACGTAAGGGCAAGAAATGTAAAATCAATCCTTGTGGTGTTTCTTTCAGATGGGTGCATGTACCCGCTCGTCTCTGATACCCTGTTTAAACTCAAATAACACCAGAGACAGCCATCATCACCGCTCCACATCACCCCGCCAACAACTTTGTAAACACGGCTTGTTTGAAAGTATTGCCTAACACAGAACATCGTCAGAACACACTCTATCTCTCTCTCTCTCTCTCTCTCTCTCTCTCTCTCTGTCTCTCTCTCATCAGCAGAGATGAGAGACCCAGTTTGAGGTGTGTTGTTGGCAGCATCAACATCAACACGACGCTGTGAGCTGATGTAGGTTAAATATTCATCGTGCACTTTAGCGCGTGTGTGGCACCGGGGTGAGCGAGGGTCTGTCGGTCTGTCGGTGTGTCACTCTGTATCACACATTGAGGATGATGAACCCTAGCGAGGAACGAGGAAAGGTTGCACAGGGTTAGATAATATAATATGCATGTTTAAAATATTCATTCAACATTGAAACGTGCCACCGAGCATCTGCATCTGTTATTGTATCTCGAATCACCTACGGGATCGTTGTTGTCCATCAACATTGTTCATTGTAAGCACACGTCTTTCTCTTTCTCTGTCAATTTCTGTATTTTACTCTCTCGCTCTCTCTCTCTCTCTCTCTCTCTCTCTCTCTCTCTCTCTCTCTCTCTCTCTCTAAGGTGTCACTCTTCACACTGTCAGGGTATTCGACCAATCACGACATGGTGTTCATGGAATATTTAGTCTTAGTTCTAGTCTTAGTTAGTTTTTAGAGGTATGGTTTTAAAGGTATAGTCGACTAACATTTATCTTTCATCATAGTTTCAGGCAACGAGATTACCGTTAAGACAGCTGGCACACGTACGTGCACACACACACACACACACACATGTACAGTAACCAAGTAGTCCCACTTAGCTTGCTAATATCTCCTGGGCGGCTGAGACAGACACAGAAGTAAAGAGGCTATAGATTGGTTTTAGTCCTGGAGGTGCCCAGCGCACCGCCGGTCACTCCAGAGTCTCTCTCGTGGTGAGGAGGAGGAGGAGAAAGGTTTTTTAGTATTCCGTATAGCTCCTGACAGATACGTGACGTCCAATGACCTGAGGCTACAATTCCGACTGTAATGGAGGTCATCAGGGGTGAAGGTGGCCACGCTCACACATGCAGTCTCAGCGTACACACACACACACACACACACACCGCAGGGCTGATAATGCCGCAAACTCCTGGGTGTTCATTTTAACTGTGTGGGTTGCGGGTCCATTTTTAGGGGGGGGGATTCACACCGAGTCTGATCGATTGGAACAGTTCCCGGATACGGTTGCTTGCTCCTCGCTGGCCATGATTCACATTGGCCTTGATTCTTCTGCACCCGAGTAAACTTCATTCAACTGTATTCAATGCTTTCACATTGCAATCGATTCGTATCCGAGTACACTTCATTCAACTGTATTCAATGCTTTCACATTGCAATCGATCCGTATCCGAGTACACTTCATTCAACTGTATTCAATGCCTTCACATTGCAATCGATCCGTATCCGAGTACACTTCATTCAACTGTATTCAATGCTTTCACATTGCAATCGATCCGTATCCGAGTACACTTCATTCAACTGTATTCAATGCTTTCACATTGCAATCGATCCGTATCCGAGTACACTTCATTCAACTGTATTCAATGCTTTCACATTGCAATCGATCCGTATCCGAGTACACTTCATTCAACTGTATTCAATGCTTTCACATTGCAGCGATCCGTATCAGAGTACACTTCAATCGGTCCCGAGACTATACCTCCCCTCCCGGGGAACGGTACGCAGCATTCCCACTAACCACAACATCTGCCAAGTGGTCCCGAGTGCGCATCTGGGACCATATCGTGTGTGAATCCCCCCCTTAGACTCTACTACGTCAGGATTGTTCTGAATGACGCACTGACGTGCAGCACGGTCGAGAGAGGGGGGAGATCTGGATGGCAACAACATATAGAGGTCTGTCTGTTTATCCGTGTTTGCTCAGTTAAGCGTTGCGCAAATATTAGTACGTGTGCTCTCTCTCTCTCTGCAGCCGTTCCTCTCCACTGGGCTTCAACATCACGCTGTGGAGAGAGAGGGGAGGAGAGAGAGAGAGGGGAGGAGATATTACGGGAAGAAATACAGACCATGGGAAAGAAAACAGGTGTAAAAAGTAGATACTCAGAAAGTCAGCTAAGGATAATATGGAGAGAGAGAGATAGTAGGCTACTGAAATATATACAGCATGAAACAAGTACCCTTTGTATCAGTTATACCTTCATGGCCACAGAAAGTAATTGATTGATATATTTGCTGGCAGGTGTCCGTTGAAATCGACCACAATATAGTAAACAAACTAGCAAGTGGTTACGGAGAGATACGGAGCCTTCAATGTTTTCAATTAGGAAACCAAAAACCCTGCAGCCTATTTAATTTTCAGATATTATTATTATTATTTTAACGGATAAGGCACTCCAGGTGTCCCTGACGACATTAGAAAATAATGCCATAATTGCATTGTAATTAATTGTTTGCGTTCCTATCTGGAAACCTTGGTGTGCAGCATTATCGCTTACATACAGGATGGAGACCAAAAGATAGAAAATGTCTTTTGAGTAACATTCCATTTAGTTTTGGTCATATTTTAGTCACCGGAAATGCTTTAGTGTCTAGACATTTAGTCGACTAAATCTACAGTTGATTTTGTCAACGCATGAGATTGAAAGATGTATTGAGGTGGTATTGAGTGGTACTGTATGGCAGTGGTTCTCAACCAGTGGTCCAGGGACCACCAGTGGTCCTTGAGGGGGTTCCAGGTGGTCCCCAGCTAAATGATGGAGAGTTGGTAACCAAATGGACCCGTATAGATCTTTAACTGGGTCCATTTGGTTTCATTGTTGACTCTTAAATTATTGTTAAACATCTGCATTACTTACGTTCATATACAAGAAGTCTACACAATTATAGTATGTAGATTTTTGTTATTTTGATCGTTTGTCTGTTATCTCTCCTATGGTACCAACATCAATACAGCATGGAAATGTGGACATATTCTTCAGTGTAGGGTCTGCAAGGCTAAACGTCATCAAGTATGTGGTCCGTACGTGGCTCAAATGCTGAATAAATAATGGGCCTTGATATGAAAAGGGTGGAAACCCACTGCTGTATGGGATGTGATGTAAGCTGTGGTATTTGTCTGTATACGGGTGGAAGCATACAGGTACAGTACCTGCAAAATGCATGTGCCCTCAGGTATGTGGGAGGCATTAGGGTGGTATGGACTCTGGGGGATGTACTGGTGTGTGTGTGGGCAGAAAACACTGCTTTTGAATTTGTCCTGAAGGTCAAAACCATGCTGTTGAATTCTGCAGCTGTACGATCCACCCCCCCCCCCCCCCCCTCTCGTCCTCGCTTAAAGAGGAATCGGATGTCTCGTTGTGCATGCAGACACGCACACATGCACAGAGTACACAGAAAGACATGCAAACAAAGAGCACAAACATGCAGATTAACTCAACCAACTTTTGTGCGCGCGCACACACACACACACACACACACACACACACACACACACACGCACACACGCGCACAAACACGCACACACGCATCTACAAACAAAAAAAACAAACAGGAAAAACAAATATCCCCTCTGTCTTTGTCACAAGCTCTACTCATCCGAGGACACACAAACATGACCTTGTCCGAATCTCAAGTTTATAGCTTCAACTATTGAAGCTATAAAGCTATTTTTGCCATGGAGGTAAAGGAGTATAAAATGAAATGCTGTTTTATAGTGGATTATTATCTTAAAGGCACACTAGGTTTTCAATGTTATCTCTCTGTATTTCTAGTAGCAAAAAATGTGTGTTGCCCTCTACTTATATGACTATTTACTCTGAGGTGTGTTGTTGGCCAGGTTTCACACTTCCAGTCCAGTCATTGGTCCGACAATGACAACCTACCTCAAACCCTAACCTAACCATGACCGCAAGCACCGAGCAGGGCATGTTCGCCAACCTTAACGCATGTTCGCCAACCTTAACGCATGTTCGCCAACCTTAACGCATGTTCGCCAACCTTAACGCATGTTCGCCAACCTTAACGCATGTTCGCCAACCTTAACGCGTGTTCGCCAACCTTAGCGCATGTTCACCAACCTTAACGCATGTTCGCCAACCTTAGCGCATGTTCGCCAACCTTAGCGCATGTTCGCCAACCTTAGCGCATGTTCACCAACCTTAGCGCATGTTCGCCAACCTTAGCGCATGTTCACCAACCTTAGCGCATGTTCGCCAACCTTAACGCATGTTCGCCAACCTTAGCGCATGTTCGCCAACCTTAACGCATGTTCGCCAACCTTAGCGCATGTTCGCCAACCTTAATCCGGTCGTTTTCCGCATGTCGGACCCAATGACTGGTCGGAAAAGCGTGCGGACCCCGCTCTGACTCTTGAACAATATATGGAGATCTCTGTATAAAATGCCTGTTTCAAGAGAAAAAAAAAGTGATGTAGTAATATTTGATCGTTACATCATCTACTGTACGTTTCTCAAGTAATATCTTGAAGCATTGGCTTTTTATAGTTTCGGATGTTGCTTTCATATTAGTAGTAAGATGATGATGATGATTTATGTCTTCTTAACCCCACACACACGACATGATGAGTATACAGGCTACGTCAGTGAAAACAACCCCTTGACAACAATATTTGACACAGTCAATGACTCAGCTGTCCTGCATTGCAGTGTGCATGTCGTGCGTATCGAAAAAGATGTCTGGTCTTGTTTCCACACCGCCAGCCCAACGGCATTCTGGGGCCACAGAACGTTCTTAGTCGTGTCGCTCGCAAGGCGCGGCGGGGATCACGGCTATTTCGATCCACGGAGCCCAAAGTTATAGTTCCACCTGTCAACTAAAGCCCGATTTCGACTGCAGCTTTAGCACCACACCACAGACAGCACTACACCACACCACACCACACCACAGCGCATCAAAAGATCTACCGTTACTTAGCCCCATTCCTTGCAGGAGAAACGGTGGTACGAGTGGGTGGTGTGGGTTAGGTGGTGGAGTGGTGTTGAGGCCATATAGTGGAGTGGAGGACACAATGTCAGAGAGAGAGAGAGAGAGATTGGCCAAAGTGGGCGGATGAACGTAATGAGGGGAAGACAGTAAAGTAGAGGCTAAAGTGAAGGTAAAGCGCTGGGACGATAAGGGAGCACCGGGCGAGCGAGAGAGAGAGACGATCAATACAGACAAAAGGCAGACAGTCTCCGGACAGAAGGATTGAGGGTGATGTGCGTGCGTGCGTGCGTGCGTGCGTGCGTGCGTGCGTGCGTGCGTGCGTGCGTGCGTGCGTGCGTGCGTGCGTGCGTGCGTGCGTGCGTGTGTGCGTGTGTGTCGATTGTTCAGTCGTATACCCAGACTTACAAATAGCTAACATGGTCTGGGCCAGAGCTGGGATTTGGGCTGGAGGAGGGCATCGATCCTGCAGATCAGCAGAAATCACAAATCCCCGGGTAGGGCCTTCTCCTCCTGGCTCAGTATCAGTGGGAGCACCGGCCGCGCTATAGTTTATTCCGCCCACCACCTGCACAGGCCTCTCTGATCCGTCACCTCCCACACCCCTCCCTGCACAGGCCTCTCTGATCCGCCAACTCCCACACCCCTCAATACTCTCACCGCCACCACCACCACCTGCACAGGCCTCTCTGATCCGTCACCTCCCACACCTCTCAATACTCTCACCACCACCACCACCACCACCACCACCTGCACAGGCCTCTCTGATCCGTCACCTCCCACACCCCTCAATACTCTCACCACCACCACCACCACCTGCACAGGCCTCTCTGATCCGCCACCTCCCACACCCCTCAATACTCTCACCACCACCACCACCACCACCACCTGCACAGGCCTCTCTGATCCACCACCTCCCACACCCCTCAATATTCTCACCATCACCACCACCACCACCACCACCTGCACAGGCCTCTCTGATCCGTCACCTCCCACACCCCTCAATACTCCCACCACCACCACCTGCACAGACCTCTCTGATCCGTCACCTCCCACACCCCTCAATACTCCCACCACCACCACCTGCACAGGCCTCTCTGATCCGTCACCTCCCACACCCCTCAATACTCTCACCACCACCACCACCACCTGCACAGGCCTCTCTGATCCGTCACCTCCCACACCCCTCAATACTTCACCACCACCACCACCACCTGCACAGGCCTCTCTGATCCGCCACCTCCCACACCCTTCAATACTCTCACCACCACCACCACCACCTGCACAGGCCTCTCTGATCCGCCACCTCCCACACCCTTCAATACTCTCACCACCACCACCACCACCTGCACAGGCCTCTCTGATCCGTCACCTCCCACACCCCTCAATACTCTCACCACCACCACCACAGTCGTATACCCAGACTTACAAATAGCTAACATGGTCTGGGCCAGAGCTGGGATTTGGGCTGGAGGAGGGCATCGATCCTGCAGATCAGCAGAAATCACAAATCCCCGGGTAGGGCCTTCTCCTCCTGGCTCAGTATCAGTGGGAGCACCGGCCGCGCTATAGTTTATTCCGCCCACCACCTGCACAGGCCTCTCTGATCCGTCACCTCCCACACCCCTCCCTGCACAGGCCTCTCTGATCCGCCAACTCCCACACCCCTCAATACTCTCACCGCCACCACCACCACCTGCACAGGCCTCTCTGATCCGTCACCTCCCACACCTCTCAATACTCTCACCACCACCACCACCACCACCACCACCTGCACAGGCCTCTCTGATCCGCCACCTCCCACACCCCTCAATACTCTCACCACCACCACCACCACCTGCACAGGCCTCTCTGATCCGTCACCTCCCACACCCCTCAATACTCTCACCACCACCACCACCACCTGCACAGGCCTCTCTGATCCGTCACCTCCCACACCCCTCAATACTCTCACCACCACCACCACCACCTGCACAGGCCTCTCTGATCCGTCACCTCCCACACCCCTCAATAATCTCACCACCACCACCACCACCACCACCACCTGCACAGGCCTCTCTGATCCGCCACCTCCCACACCCCTCAATACTCTCACCACCACCACCACCACCTGCACAGGCCTCTCTGATCCGCCACCTCCCACACCCTTCAATACTCTCACATTCATTCTCATCCTTGGTGATCCTTCCTTTTGCCATTCATTGGTCTGAATGAAAACACACTATACTCATTCTTATTTTATTCGTATTTTAATAAGAACCAGTAAGACTCTCTGAGGGCGAGAAGCGACCTCGCCCCGGTCGCGTGCACACGCATTCCGCCTGGGTGACGACGGCAGACTGCTGGGCGAGCGCAGGCGCTTTGGCATGGGGGCTCAGTCAGATCAACATATGGAATTAATTCTGTACTGGCCATATATGGAGCGTGTCTTGAGTGTACAGGGTTTGATGAGGTCTGGTCATATATGGAGCGTGTCTTGAGTGTACAGGGTTTGATGAGGTCTGGTCATATATGGAGCGTGTCTTGAGTGTACAGGGTTTGATGAGGTCAGATCAACATATAGAATGTCAGAACAGGTCAGCTCCATAAATATGGAGATCTAAGGGTGGCAGCGGGGCTATAGTGTCTTGAGTGTACAGGGTTTGCATGAGGTCAGATCAAAATATGGAATTAATTCTGTATTGGCCATATATGGAGCGTGTCCTGAGTGTACAGGGTTTGCATGAGGTCAGATCAAAATATGGAATTAATTCTGTATTGGCCATATATGGAGCGTGTCACGACGGACTGAGGTTTTCATAGTAAACTGGGACCTACTGTATGGTCGCAATAAGAACCACTGTTATTTCCACTCTTTATTCCTGCCCCATTTTCCTTCACGTCGTGTGGCAGCCAAATATATATGGACTTTTTAATGTTTGCTTTAAGCCCCCCGGTGATGTCTTTGTTCTTCGACTTTGTTAAATCTGCCTCCTGTCGTATTATCATAAATTGAGAAACTCTTCTTCAAAAAGCATCACACTCTATCTATAATTTCCTCCTCAAGTCATTCTAATTTACGCTTGCCCTGATAACGGGGGCTCTGCATTTGTGATCTAAGCTTTTGTGCTTATTCTAATACTAGCATTTCTCCTTTCTTTATTTTATTTTTGATATACTACATTTTTCCCACCCAGTGTCAATTATCTAATGTAATCCTGGGTGCTATATCCTCTGCCAACCTGGGGACTGACCTCATGCTTCCTTCTATGCATGAGAAGTCCACGTCCAATTTCTTTTGGCAAGCTAAGACTTGTATAGGTCAAGTTGAAAATTGCAGACAGGTGCTCTTTTATGGGGGTCGTTTTGAAGGAGTCACACTTTTTTTGCGGCTTTCGCCTTTTTATTATAGTTTTTATAGAGGGACAGACAGTAGGCTGACAGGAAATGGGGGAGAGAGATGGGGGAGTGACATGCAGTAAAGGCCGTCGGGATCGGGAGTCGAACCCGCGGCACACTGCCAGGCTCGGGCTGCCGGCCAAGGTGCCTGGACCCGTCGCTGAGCCACGGCCCAGGCTAGGCCGTGATGACTGTTGGTGGGCCATTTCATGTTTTGGTGGCATACAATAGTCGAGTGAATGAATTCCCATGTTTGTGCCAAATCTGGGGCGAAATGAAGAGCTCTGTGGAGCTGCCTCTGATGTTGTGCTTGTGGGTGTTATATTTTACTAAATCCTTTGAAGTAGTTACTTAAACAGGTAAATGGGCACTGCATGGTCTCTGGAGTGTCTCGAAAACCAGGCTCATTTCAAGTATACTCTGTCTGTCCTCTAGTCTACCCTGAGCCATATCCCACCCTAGCATAATGAGCAGGGATCTACAAGTATACTCTGTCTGTCCTCTAGTCTACCCTGAGCCATATCCCACCCTAGCATAATGAGCAGGGATCTACAAGTATACTCTGTCTGTCCTCTAGTCTACCCTGAGCCATATCCCACCCTAGCATAATGAGCAGGGATCTACAAGTATACTCTGTCTGTCCTCTAGTCTACCCTGAGCCATATCCCACCCTAGCATAATGAGCAGGGATCTACAAGTATACTCTGTCTGTCCTCTAGTCTACCCTGAGCCATATCCCACCCTAGCATAATGAGCAGGGATCTACAAGTATACTCTGTCTGTCCTCTAGTCTACCCTGAGCCATCCCACCCTAGCATAATGAGCAGGGATCTACAAGTATACTCTGTCTGTCCTCTAGTCTACCCTGAGCCATCCCACCCTAGCATAATGAGCAGGGATCTACAAGTATACTCTGTCTGTCCTCTAGTCTACCCTGACTCGCCATCCCACCCTAGCATAATGAGCAGCGATCTACAAGCTTTGAAAAAACAAAAAAAACACACCCGTGTGAACTGAGTGGTGTAAGGTCTTATATAGCCTGATCAGCTGTGGTCTGACGTAATGTCTGACGTAATGAAATCAGCATCAACCAATCAGCATCAACCATGCTCATTTTTTGGTATGAACAGACACGTAAACTAACAAAGCTGAAATCACACCCGGGTGAACTGGGTGACCATAACAACCATGCTCATTTTTTGGTACGAACAGACAGACAAGTAAACTAACAAAGCCAGTTGTAGGAGTGGTTTACACCACTCAAAAAACAAACACCAGGGTTAATGTGGATAAAATGCATTTAATTTAAATAAATTGTTTATTAACAGACATATCAGACTGTCAACAAAAGGATTTATTTAATGCAGTCTGATCAGAATAGCAGGGATAAAACATATCTCTATCGGCGATACAAAATGAATGACCAGTGGGGGGGTATCAAAAGCAGTCCCCTCCATCCCTGCAAGCAGTGGACAGATCTGACATTCCAACTCTTCACACTTTCCTGATCTTCTCCTGAAAGTTTACTGAAAATGCATGTTTTTTTCCCTGCATGTTTCCAGCCGAGGAACTCTATCTATAGGGGCGTATATTTTCTGTTCACTTTTCTTTCTTTTCAAAATCTTTTTATTTCCGTTTTATAACAGTATGGGTGTCAAGTCACAGGTTCATAGAAAAAATAAAAATAAAAGTATCAGTGACTGAGGTAAACAAACGTAGCCTACTGTATGAATCACAGAGATCGTGGGCAGACATAATGAAAAGACTGTTATTGTGCAAAACATGCCCCTTCAAGACAAAAGAAAAAAATGTTCTCCCCTTCAAGTCCCAATTTAGTAAAGCCAATTCCCAATTCCCCAGCCTCTCTACAAGTACTCCATCTCTGCTAACCCCCACAATCAGTCATTGGGAGGGTGAAGAAAGCCTCCACTTTTCAAAACACATTACCTTCAAAAGCTGTGAGCACAAATAATCTGACGCACGTAGTATCAGTTGTAACACTTTACTTGATGTAAAGGAAAAATACAGGTGATACAAAATGTCTTATAGTTATATGGTTACATGGTGTGTGATAACGTGGTAGAAAAAATATGTGCTCTCTCTACTTCTGACAAGCTCAAACAGAAACAGAGCACCAATACACTGACACCACGGCGCGTAAACAGCGCCTCAAACTGTGACTCCGCCCACAAACGGGGGAAGTTGTGATTTTCGCTCGTTCACTGCAATGCAATTTGCGGCATTTTCAAAACAATATTGAGCAGAGTAGCGATTATCAAACTTATTTGCAATACCATACGTTGAAATATCTGTTGCCCGTGGACAAGGCACGCTACCTCCGTAAGTTAGATAGCATCGGCATAGATGTTTGTCCGTATGTGATTGGACCAAGTTGCATTGGCAGCCATAGAAAATTCCGGGGTAAATTCTTACCCCGGATGTGACGTTTTTGGGCGTTCCTGTCTAGCGTGGTGTCAGTGTATCACAAACATTCAATCAAGACTGACCAATCTAACACAAGGCATGCAGTTAAAACAGTACTCTGCTGGACATATGGGCGGCTGTGGCTCAGGAGGTAGAGCAGGTCGTCCAATGATCCCTGGGTCGGCGGTTCAAATCCCGGCTCCTCCTGTCCACATGTCGAAGTGTCCTTGGGCAAGACACTGAACCCTACATTGCCTCCAATGAGTCGGTCGGTGTAAGCTTGCCACCATTGGTGTGTGAATGTGGGAAGTGAGGACGCTGGCGTCGACTGTTCGCCGCTTCACCTCCCAATGTATGAATGAATGAACCATTGTAAAGCGCTTTGAGCACTTGGAAAAGCGCTATAAAAATGCAATTCATTATTATTATTATAATTATCATGAGATCAAACACTGCTGCATAGAATTGGCACAATCAAGCAATCAAGGTCATCATGACATAACCTCATAAAGTGGCTCTTGAGTCTTACACTATCTATTCGGGGAATCTGAATAGAGTTAACATGATATAACACCTTGGCAAATTCCCCCCTTTCTCACTGGCAATGTTCTGTTTCTGACAATCTACTGAAACTGCCATTGGCAGGACATGTGAAGAAGTTCTCACATGAGGGCACAACTGTATCATTCATTTTGTGCATCGCATAGAGAATTAGATTCACAAAAAAATGTGTCTTCGGCGAGAAAAAATTAAACCAATGTCACGCTTACTTGTCATTCCAAAAAGGAGTGATTTCTGCACTGTGTGCATAATAATGGTGTGCGCACTGGTGCATATGTATGCACACACATACATACAGTACGCATGCGTGCGTGCGTGCACAAGCACATATGGGACAACATGAAGCACATGAAGTTTTGGAGCAGGTCAAAGCCAGCTGCCTTGTGTGAGCTCAATTGGTCACACAACCCATCGGTGGGTTGTGTGACACAAAGCTGCACGAAGGCACTGTAGCGGTTCCAATTCCACCATGCAGTGTGTGTGTGTGTGTGTGAGTGTGTGAGTGTGTGAGTGTGTGAGTGAGTGAGTGAGTGAGTGAGTGTGTGTGTGTGTGTGTGTGTGTGCGCGTGCGGGGGGGGGGGGGGGCTGCTCAGTGTGTCAGCCATGGGCAAACAATCAAAGTCCTTGAGTGCACCTCACTCTATGTCGATGATGTGTGTGTTTGTATTTGCGTGCGTCCATTATTTATATATAATGTATTGTTGGCATTTCTTTTTCATGTTTTTTTTTGGGGGGTGCTTTTTTATGCTTTTATTGATAGGACAGTATAGGGCGGGCTGACAGGAAATGGGGGGGGGGAGGGGGGAGAGAGAGAGAGAGAGAGAGAGAGAGGGAGAGAGGGGGGAGTGGCACGCAGCAAAGGCGGTCGGTATATCGGCAGAACAGATTCTCCAGAACTATTTGTTGGCATTTCTATGCTCATTTCCACATTGTGGCACTGACCTGTAGAAAGTGGGTTTAACAACTTTAGTGTGCTTTCACATCCAAAGTTCGCTGAGAAGGTCCATATAAGGGACTGATTGATTAAATTGCTGCAAGGTTCAAGGTTGTACTTTATTGTTACATCAAGAATAAAACTTATTTTTGTTTGGGCTTCCTTACAGACAACAATGCAGCAGCATAGATAGCGTAACATTCAAAACAACAAAACCACAGCAAACAAGAATAAATAGTGCAAGAAAGAGCAATCAAAGTGTAAAAATAATAGTAACATATGTTTTCCCTGTAGTAGAAAAGTTAGGTAAACTTTTTGTGAACAGCTTCACAGTGGGTTATGTTCCATATATACAACACAGTTTAGTTTAAGAAGGAGCGTTCACCCTGCAACCAAAATGACATGATGTTCATATAAAGGCCAAATTGATCTACTGACAGAATATGCTATTTCTTTGGAAAATTACTACTTCAGTGAAAACGGGTGCATGTGCTTGGTCCGACTAGTCATTGGTCCGAAACACGACAACCCACCTCAAACCCTAACCTAACCATAACCGCAAGCACGGGAGCAGGCGCTAGTCCGAGGTGCGGACGCATGTCGAACCAATGCTCCGTCGGACCATAGTAACAGTGAAAACAGTAGGCTATGAGTAGCTCTGCAGGCCCATATAGGCTTAAGGATTAAGTCTATGTGAGTATATGGCATTTTCGAGTTCGGCATTTTCAGCCGGACCGTGGTCTGTTTGTTTGATTCACACCAGAATTCGATTGCACGTTCAAGGAGTAAAGCGGACAATGGTCCCTTTTTAAACTAACCAAACAGTCCTGGTGTGAAAGGAACCCTCAGACAAATCTTTACTACACTTAGTAAAACCTCTGCTGTAGAGAGACATGGGGAAAACCAAGGGCAGAGAGAGAGAGAGGGGAGAGAAATGCAAAGACAGATGAATACTGGGGTCAGATTGGAACCCGGGTCCGCCCTCTCCACGCTGCGCTCACCAGCAGCATATGGTCTGTGCTGCATGCAGCGCCCGGCTGAGCCTCCAGGGGGCACCGATGCGTCTGGCGAGGAGGAGAGAGCGTGAGCAGGGTTCAGGTGGGACTCTAACCCTGCAGGGCTGACGGTTCGGCGCGTTGAAGGACGCTATCCATCAGATGGGGGAGGGGGAGGAGGGGGGAGGTTGGGGGGAGGGAGGGGGGGGTGCAGGGGGCACACTGGCACAGAGATCAACACTACCACCGCAATGATCATCAGTGTGCACGTGTGTGTGTCTGTACTTTAACACACACACACACGTGCGTGTGTGCGTGTGTGATCGATGTTGCTTGCAGAGGCCGTGGACTGACATTGAGTGAGTGAGAAAAGAATCTGGCTTCTCGTTGACGACATAATCAGGATTATGGAAGAAGATGTTTACCTTGACGGATCACACTCTCTCTCTCTCTCTCTCTCTCTCTCTCTCTCTCTCTCTCTCTTTATACATCAGCATAAATATCGTTTTATTTTTTTCGTTTTTTTACCCAGCTGCTTTGTTTTCATATGCAGGACTCTAAAGTGTGATCCCAGACAACACGTTCTCACTCCCATTGACCCAGTATGAGTCATGGTTGGTCGGGTAGCGCGCGCACACACACACACACACACACACACACACACACACACACACACACACACACACACACACACACACACAAAGCTCTTTCCCTGAACCTTATCTCTGCATATAACACATGGGATTTTCTATGATATCTAGCTTCTTTGTGGAGAGTCGCTCACGTCGCTGTTTATTTGCCCAGACCAGGAGCCGCTACAGATACATACATACATACATACATACATACATACAGCTGTGAATTCCATGGCTGTGAGAGATAACTATACAATGCAGGCGCGGGTATAGGATAAGAAATTAAGGGCGGGAGAGGGCAAGATAAAGTGCTATTAAGATGAGATGAGATGGGACAACTTTCTCAAGGTGACTGCCGGGCATTACGCCAAACACATACAGATGAGTTGGCCTATATATATATATATATATATATATATATATACTGTATATACACACACACACCCCGTACGTATATATGATCATATGTAATGCATGCATGTACACTCGCAAGCACATGCGTGTTCGTGCACTACATATGCAGCAGGCACACATACAGTACAGTATGCTACACCCACCAGCTTTCAATTGCGCTGACATTCAGCTACAGTATAACAGCATACTGCCCTTTTATCACCAATCCCCTCTGTATCATTTACCGCGAGGCATGGAAAGAGGAGGTCGTCAAATGTGTACCGTTATGTGCGCTAAGGTCGCATATAACGGTAATATGAATGTAAATTATGGGCCGTATACAGTATACAAGCCCCTCACAGGATCCTTTTTCTCCCCCTGCACCGCTTTCGCCACTGGTGACGACGAGGAGAGCATGCAAAGTGAAAAACGGGGGAAGAGATTTATCCTGTGCAGTCGATGGCCTACATGTTACGCAACCAGCCTGTGGAGTCTTACATAACACTGCAGCTTTTCTCTTTTCTCTCTCCGGGTGGGTGAGATTACAGCCTCGGCCACGCTTCTCCTTCAAGGCTCCGCATCGTGCCGCGGTGCCGGGTTCCCCCTCAAGCCCCATATCTATACGCTTTTATACCAATGAGCTGATTAGTCTCACACACCTCTTAACCCCTTTAGACCCGAGGACGAGTTTAAACTGTTTTCTGAAAAACCTCATGTTTGTGTATATGTCTCTGTGTCTGTATATATTTGTGTATATGTATATAACCTCATGTTTCTATGTCAGTGGTGCTCAACCTTTTTCATGTCAATGACCTCCAGAATTATATGTAATTTGGCCCCCAGACCCCAATCTCAAAATATGTTGTTCCAGAAACAAAGATTTAAGTTAAAAACATTCGCTCTGAAAGAATATATATCCAAAGATTCGCGCCACATTTTCACGATTTTTCAAAAAATAGCAGACCTACAAGCTCGTAGCGCGGCACTTGGTGCCGCGCTACGAGCTTGTATATCTGCTATTTTTCAATAGCTTAAGTATAACACAATGCTTAAAACACAATGCTTAAAACACCAAAAGGGGTTCCCCGTCCAGAATGGATTAATTACTCCGAGGGGGACGATACCCCCCTATGGTGCCGAGCTCAAACATAAGAGTCACAACCCCCGTGTCATGTATGATCCTTAAGGAGAAGCATTCACCGACGCTGTAATTGTGGTAACTGCAAATGCCATGCGGAAAGATTACTATAATCACGCATTATATAATAATCATTAGTTAAAGGAAACTGGGAGTGTACAGTGCTTTCCATTGTTTGTATTGAAATATTAATAGTCCTAGAACTGCATATTTTAGATACCGTACGTGTGTGTGTGCGCGCGTGTGCGTGACATAGCCTAAATACATATACTAATACAGTACATCTAGTATATATGCATAGATTTCATTATATAGATTATTCCACGGTTAGGTTCTTAGTTTACGTATATGAGTCATGATTCCGATGTTTATGTATATGATGTATTGCCATGTTTTTGTTTCTTGCTTACTGTAAATCGCTCTGGATTAAGAGTCTCCTAAAATGCCTAAATTGTAAAGTGTGTGTGTGTGCATGTGCGTGCTCGTGCGTGACTGCGGGCACACGCGCACCATCCATATAAAGCAGGCAAGGATTCATGGGTAGTCGGGTCCAGTCTCCATTCCTATTAATCAGTCTGTGCGTTGCCCCCTCGCTGCCAACGCTGTGCTGGGGCTGATGTATAGGCTCCCATACAGCAAATACCTACATCGTCTGCAACTCACGGCAGTTACCCGGGCTTTGATCACACGCAGTACAGGCTCACAGCCACAGCTGTGATGGATCATAATCAAGGTAAAGTGTGAGCTTGGGACGATGACGAACGGTTCCATTAGGGTCGGGTTTGAGGCACGACGAAAATGCAACAACCCCCACCTTGACCAAGTTTTTTAAATGGCTGCATCCGTTTGTGTCAGTGTCCCGCTGACTCATCCCCTATGTGTTCCCCGTCTTTTGGGGGGGAGGGGGGGGAGGGCGACACATCACATTTATACCTTTTGCCTTATTCATGCAGATTCCTCTGTCATTAACCATACTAGAGCGGTGCCCGGCTGTAGAGTCGCTAACGACGGAAGTTGGAGTTCCATGCCCCACCCCGGCTATGCAATGCCCCCGTTCCACCCATCTGTCTGTGTCCCTTTTATGCCCATTTTATGGAGATTTATGTATCTGTCTCTGTGTCCCATATTGTGTGTCAGGCATGCCCAAATATGAAGTGTGTTGCCTAATCTCAATGTGACATCATGGAATGTACAGGTGAGGTGATTTAGACTCATTAGGTCCACTGGCAGAGCCTGACCAGAGCCTTTTGTGGTGGTTCTGGACAACCGTGTATCTGACCGACTCGACACCGGGCACTGCGCTCTGTGTGGTGGTGTGGAACGCGTTTGTGAAATTTGAAGTCGTGGGGCGAACGGTTCTCGAGTTACGTGGAATGGATTACAGACGTGGACGTACAGAGATGTGGTCCACTATTGCGGTGCCCGTTGGGCACTGGCCTACTTGGAACGATGCAAATTGGAAATGCACGCCCCACCCAGTTATTACGTCCGTGTCCCTTTTATGCCCATGTATGGAGTTCTTTGTCCAGGTATTCCCAAATATGGAGTCTATGCAGATATCAGAACAATCATTGTGATGTCAGGCCAGCTTCATATGGAGATATACTGTATAGGGGTGATCAGGTCCAGAGCCCGGGCAGAGGCTTTTGTGCTGGTTCTGGACGACCGGCTATCCGACGGACTCGACACCGGGCACCCGACTCCCTGTCTGGGTGTGGAACACGTGTGTCAAATTTGAATTCGCTGGGGAAAAACAGTTCTCGAGTTACGTGGATTACAGATACAGACGTACATACACACATACGTACACATGCACGTACAGAGCCTTGGTGCATTTATAGATAAGATGGATCGGTGCGGCTTTTCTACAGATGTCCTCCGACTCGGCCATTTAGCGTGTAACGGTCTTATCCAACGACTTTAACGAGCAAAACTGCCATATGCTTAACATCACTCACTGTCTACGTTACAAGCAACCAACATTTGGCATAATGTCACGGCGGCATAATCTTCAGTTGTATATCGTTCTAGTTCATATTGTGTGCGCGTGCACGTGCGCGTGTGTGTGTGTGTGTGTGCACGTGGCACGTGGCATTGTGACAAATTGTTTATGTACGATTGGCTCACTATAGAGGCACTTTGACTCCCTTATGATGAGGGAGAAAATGGGCTATATGGAGGAAATCTAGACAGACAGTTGATTACAGAAAAATCGTAAGGTGGCGTTGTTGGTTATGTTTAAGCAGTCTCCTAATCTCCTAAATATATCCTTGAATAATGCCTTGCCATTCTCTCTCGTCTTTGCCCACACCGTATCTTAATTGACTATAACGTGCACATCTGTTCGGCAATTGCCTGGAGACGTATAGCGTAATGTCAGTTGAAAACATGTATGCTACGTGTATTCACCGCTATGGAGTTCTCGCCTGGTAGGATCCTGGTTGGCGACGCGTTATCTGGATGGAATTTTGCCGTGTCCCGCGGGCACTTGAGATGTTAATCAAACGTTAATTGAAAAGGCATCCTGTATGGAGTCACATACACCACCTCCGCACGCACGCACGCACGCACGCACGCACGCACGCACGCACGCACGCACGCACGCACGCACGCACGCACGCACGCACGACTGTTAGGTGCTTAGCTTTCGTATGATTCATGATGACTACTTGTATGTATATGATGCATTACCATGTTTTTGTTCTTGCTTACTGTAAATTGCTCTGGCTTAAGAACGTCTGCTAAATGCCTACATTGTACATACCGGTACATGCATGAAGCTGACAGCAGAGCTCCTATATACCACAGCCCCTGATTGACTGACACAACACTTAAACAGCGTTCCGCCACCTGCACACATGTTGGGAGAAACATAACGTTCTCCCTGACTTTGACTGTTCTATAATGAGGGGAAGGAATAAAATGCAATCTGCTGTACAGAAGGAAATGTAGAGAGATGTTGAGAATAATGGCAGCCCATCCAGACAAAAGGAGCAAGAAAAAGCCGTGCGGAGGTGGAACGGAGGGAAGGTGGTGTTGATGTTGGGGTTTTTAGACAAAAGCTTAAGCTGTCTCCTGAACCGCGAGAGAGCCCCTTAGGAGAAGAAAAACCAGGGAAACAAATCCTTGAAAAATTGCGTTGCCAATTCTCCCTTGGTCTTTTCTTTTTTTTCGCCAGCACCTTTACTTAATTGACTATAACGTTGTTCGCAGAACTGCAGAGAGAGAGCAAGAGAGAGAGAGAACGAGAGAGAGATACTGACATCTTCAAAAGGGGCTTTGATCTCCAAGCTTCACCTTGAGGCTCTGGAGGATCATCAAGGTTCGCTCCGTTTTCTGTTTCATCAAGCGCCGTTTCTCTCTGCCCTTTTTTGCTCCTCTCTCTCTCTCTCTCTCTCTCTCTCTCTCTCTCTCGCTCTGTTCCTTCCCTCCGTCCTGTTTGGTGTGATCAGCCTCTCAACAGCCTCTCTCTGTGAACACAGCCTCGCTCTGACTGATAACCACCAACACACGCACGCACTGACGCACACAAACACACACACTAGGTATACGTACGCACACAGCATCCACCTCATTCACATTCACGGACTCGCCCTGGCATGCGATTACCTCACCGCGCTCTCACACGTACGTGTGCTGCAAGGTCAGGTTGAAAGGAATTTCAGATAGACGGGTACGCTCTCCTTGTACAAGCATCCCCCCCCCCCTATCCTTATGAGAGACTAATTAAATCACCCCAACAACAGTCAACATCTTGGTTGTAACTGCCATCTTGAACACTTGGCCGAACCATCAAACGCTGTGCTTAGAACGGGTTGTTGAAATCCGAGCGAGATCTTT